>NW_028319352.1:0-294550 GCF_062004578.1 Staurois parvus
AAAGAAAAGAAGGAAGGAAGGATGGGATGGAAGGAGGGGTGGAAGAAAGGGAGAGTGGAAGGGAGGAAGGGGTGGGTGGAAGGAAGGGTGGGGTGGGTAGAGGGAAGGGAGAAGTGGGTGGAAGGAAGGAATGAAGGGAGGGGTGGGTGGGTGGTAGGAAGGAATGGAGAGGTGGAAGGAAGGGAGAGGTGGGTGGAAGGGAGGGGTAGGTGGAAGGAAGGAAGGGAGGGGTAGGTGGAAGGAAGGGAGGGGTGGGTGGGAGGAAGGGAGGGAGGGGTGGGTGGAAGGGGTGGGAAGGAGGGAGGGGCTAAGGAAGGGTGGGTGGGTGTAAGGGTTGGTGGATGGAAGTAAGGGAGGAAGGGGTGGAAGGAAGGGAGGGAAGGAAGGGGTAGAAGGAAGGGAGGGGTGGGTCGAAGGAAGTAAGGGAGGGGTGGCTGGAAGGAAAGAACAGAGGGGTGGAATGAAGTGGTGACTGTAAGGAAGGGAAGGGAAGGGTAAGTGGAAGGTAGGAAGGAAGGGAAGGGTAAGTGGAAGGTAGGAAGGAAGGGAGGGGTGTGTGGAAGGAAGGAAGAGAGGGGTGTGTGGAAGGAAGAGATTAAGGAAGGGAGGGGTGGGTGAAAGGAAGGGAGGGAGGGGTGGAAGGAAGGGGTGGAAAGGAGGGAGGGGTGAAGGAAGGGAGGGAGGGGTGGAAGGAGGGGTGAATGGAAGGGAAAGGTGGAAGGAAGGAAGGGGTGGGTGGAAGGAAGGAAAGGAGGGGTGGAAGGAAGTGGTGACCGGAAGGAAGGGAAGGGTAAGTGGAAGGAAGGAAGGGAGCGGTGGGTGGAAGGAAGGAATGGAGGGGTGTGTGGAAGGAAGTGAGGAAGGAAGGGAGGGGTGGGTGAAAGGAAGGAAGGGAGGGGTGGAAGGAAAGGGTGGGTGTAAGGAAGGAAGGAAGGGAGGGGTGGGTGTAAGGAAGGGAGGGAGGGAAGGGTGGAAGGAAGGGAGGGAGGGAAGGGTGGGTGGAAGGAAGGAAAGGAGGTAGGACTCACATGCTCAGTCAGAAGCATCAGAGCTCTCGGCTGCTCTGTGTTCAATTTCCCGCCCACACATCCTCTGAAGCTACATGGACTGGAGTGTGGGCGGGCACAGGGGGAGAGCCAGAGCAAATCCAGCCAACCGAATGATCAGGGATGATCGATGCAGTGGTGGGGGTGGTGACAAGCAGTGATCTCCTGTAAGGCTTTCATAAAGCAGCTGGAAGCCGCTTCTGCTCCTCTCCCTCCCGTGACTTCCAGATGCTTCATTCACTTGTCGCTGTCCCCACCGCTGCCCCTCCCACACACCCCTAGTCCCGGCACTGCTTGCTCCCACCTTATCTCCACTTGCCCAAGGTGAGCAAGCGAGTGGAAATATTGAGGACTGTGTATATACTATATATACACAGTATGTGTATGCTCTGGCTATTCTTTGCATTAGACCACTCGAGTTGGTTTGAGTCCAAAGGGTTTGTCAGCTGTGATTATTTTGGGTGTTCACACCTTTAAAGTATGAAAAAAAAATACTTGTTTACGTAATTTTGGTTGTGACAACTGATCATTTAATCCAGCAGCAAATGGCCTGAATTGACCAGCAGCCAAAACAGAGCAGCTATAAGAAAATGTAAAACTTTTTAAAAAGATCATAGAAATTGGCCAGTGACAAAACAGTTTCATAGTATAGCTTGTGAGCTTCTTTTTTCTTGGAATACCACACTGCATTGTTTTAATAGTTAAAGAAGAAGTACAGCCAAAGCTCTTCTGGCTATCTTCCTGTGGATCACAGGAATGCAGTTTGTTCTGCACTCTTGTAACCCGTTTTCAGCTGACTGAGAGCCAGAGGGGTATACGATGCTGCATCCACCTAGGCAAGTATGATTTTGAAAAAAAACAAAACCTAAACTTTTCTTTTAATATGTCTTAAATAAACCATCAAAACCAGTTCCAAAGTTAGAATACCTTGATGACGATGTTTTAAATTTGAATATTAGGATGACCAAGACCACCTTTATTTTTAGGTAGTATTAGATACTGATACTCGTGCTCTCTTCCCATGCCATAAAAAACCTAGTCATAGCATTTATTAATTGGTTCACATCCTTTTGTTAAAGAAAAATTGGTAATGTTTGTAAAGAATAGAGAAGACGGGCTAAACTCACCTCCTAATAGGAAAGCTTCTCCCAAATAGCAGGACTGGAAGATCAGCCCACATCTCCAACTCAATGGTAGATAATTCAAAGCATACAGTGAACATGACATTTTACCAATCTTTATCCCCAGATACAGGATATATTCCTTCACTACCACAAATGGAGTATGCTGTTCCTATTTTCTATGGCGTATAGTTGTAATTGGTAGTATTTTGCTTTTGTTAAAATTTATATGCAAACCAGAAAATATACTATATTGTTCAAATATTTTTGAATCTCTGGGATATCATGTTCCAGCTATGATGAAAAAAAGAATACATCATCTGTAAATAATGTATTTTATAATCTCAATTTTACCTATTTTAATTCCATTCAATGATGGTCCAAAATAAAGATATCTAGATAAAGGTTCAATAGCAATATTAAATAAAACCAGTGAAAACGAACAACCTTGTCGAGTGCCCTTCATCAATCAAAATCGGTTGTGGTAAATAATTCATAATATTCTGTAATTTCTAGCTGAAGGGAGTGATACATTTTTATAATTTAAAGGCAATATTCTTAAAAGCTTTCTCTGTATCTAAGGATATAACTGCTATGTCCTCCTTAGGATAAATTTTAGCATATTCCAGAACAGATATAAGTTTACTAATGTTAGATACAGCAGACCTTCCTTTAACAAACCCTGATTGAGGTGACTCTACAAGAGTTGGGAGCAGGTCTCCCATGCGAGCAGCTATGATTTTTGAAAGAATTTTAACATCCACATTTAAGAATAAGATGGTCTATACGACTGTGGTTTTCTAACGTAGATATAGAGATAGAACAAGCCTCTCCATGAAATCTCTGCTTTATTACACAATAAGATGAGAAATCTGCCTCCAGGTTTGCAGACTAACTTACTTTCTAGGGATACAATAGTAGCTTGGAGAGAGTTGAGGAAAAAAAAAAAAAAAGAAATGTCTTCCTATGTATCCCAAAAAAGAAATGTCTTCCTATATCTTCTTAGAGGTCTCTTCTGTCATAAATGTCACCCCTGCCAGTCAGCTGGTAATGCTTACCCCTGCAGTGGGTCCCCATCCGCATTGCAAATTAAGGGATCCAAACGATTCCTTCAGCTAGGGAAAATAGGAGGGTGGTACTCACATGGAAGAAAATTATATTTGAAATATAAATACTCTTCCCAAATATATTGCCATATATTTGAAATGCTACAATTGTGGCCATATCCAATATATTTAAAAAAATAAATAAATAAAAATTATATATATATATATATATATATATATATATATATATATACACACATATACATATATATATATATATATATATATATACACATACATATATATACATATATATACACATATATATATATACACACATATATATATATATACACACACATATATATATATACACACATATATATATATACACACATATATATATATACACACACATATATATATATACACACACATATATATATATACACACATATATATATACACACACATATACAGTTGCAAGAAAAAGTATGTGAACCCTTTGGGATTACGTGGAGTTTTGTATGAATTGGCCATAAAATGTGCTCTGAACGTCGTCTGAGTCACAACAATAGAAGAACACAGTCTGCTGAACATAATACTACACAAACATTAGATGTTGCCATGGTTTAATTACACATAACATGTAAACATTCACAGTGCAGGGAGGAAAAAGTATGTGAGGCCCTAGCTTAATGACTTCTCCCAGAGCTAATTGGAGCCAGGAGTGAGCCAACCTTGACTCCAATCAGTGTGATGATATTGGATGTGTTGCTGACAGCTGTCCTGCCCTTAAAAAACACACACCTGTTTTGGGTTTACTGGTTTCAAGAAGCACTGTCTGATGTGAACCATGCCTCGCAGAAAAGAGCTTTCAGAAGACCTACGATCAAGAATTGTTGACTTGTATGAAGCTGGAAAGGGTTACAAAAGTATCTCCAAAAGCCTTGATGTTCATGTGTCCACGGTAAGACAGACTGTCTACAAATGGAGAAAGTTTAGCACTGTTGCTACTCTCCCTAGGCGTGGTCGTCCTGTAAAAATGACTGTAAGAGCACAGCGCAGAATGCTGCATGAGGTAAAGAAGAATCCCAGAGTGTCAGCTAAAGACCTACAGAAATCTCTGGCACGTGCTAACATTTTGTTGACACATCTACAATAAGGAAAACATTAAACAAGAATGGAGTACATGGGAGGACACCACGGAGGAAGCCATTGCTGTCCAAAAAGAATATTGCAGCACATTTGAAGTTTGCAAAAGAGCACCTGGATGTTCCAAAGCACTGCTGGCAAAATATACTGTGGACAGATGAAACCAAGATTGAGTTGTTTGGGAAGAACGCACAACACTATGTGTGGAGAAAAATGGCACAGCACACCAACATCAAAACCTCATCCCCACTGTAAAACATGGCGGAGGGAGCATCATGGTTTGGGGCTGCTTTGCTGCCTCAGGGCCTGGACGGATTGTTGTCATTGATGGGAAAATGAATTCCAGAGTTTATCAAGACATTTTGCAGGAAAATGTACGACCATCTGTCCGCCAACTGAAGCTCCGCAGAGGATGGGTGATGTAACAGGACAATGACCCAAAGCATACAAGTAATTCAAGAAAACAATGGCTGCAACAGCACAGAATATGCCTTCTGAAGTGGCCCAGTCAGAGTCCTGACCTCAACCCGATTGAAATGCTGTGGCATGACCTTAAGAGAGCGATTCACACCAGACATCCCAAGAATATTGCTACACTGAAATAGTTTTGTGAAGAGGAGTGGTCCAAAATTACTCCAGATCGTTGTGCAGGTCTGATCTGCAACTACAGAAAACGTTTGGTTGAGGTTATTGCTGCCAAAGGAAGGTCAACCAGTTATTAAGTCCAAAGGTTCACATACTTTTTCCTCCCTGCACTGTGAATGTTTACATGTTATGTGCAATTAAACCATGGCAACATCTAATGTTTGTGTAGTATTATGTTCAGCAGACTGTGTTCTTCTATTGTTGTGACTTAGATGACGTTCAGAGCACATTTTATGCCCAATTCATGCAAAACTCCACATAATCCCAAGGGGTTCACATACTTTTTCTTGCAACTGTATATATACACACATATATATATATACACATATATATATATACACATATATATATATATACATATATATATATATATATATATATATATATATATACACACACACACACACACACACACACACACAGATATATACACACACACATACTGCATGTTGAAATGCGTTTCTATTACAAAATATATGAAAAATATTCTTTTAAATATACTGCATGTCTTTAAAAATACAAATCTACATTTTTGGAATGCATTTATACATATATGTAAAAATATATGTTAAAATGACTTTTGTATATGTTAAAAAAAAATCTGAAGAATATATTTAAAAATATATATATTTTTAAAAATATATATTTTTTAAATATATTCTTCAGATTCTTTTTAACATATAAAAAAGTCATATTAACATATATTTTATACATATATTTGTAAATGCATTCCAAAAATGTAGATTTGTATTTTTAAAGACATACAGTATATTTAAAATGTATTTTTAAAAATTTTTCATATATTTTGTAATAAAAACGCATTGCAACATGCAGTATATATATATATATATATATATATATATATATATTTTGAATATGGCCAAAATTGTAGCATTTTAAATATATGGCAATATATTTAGGAAGTATATTTTTAAAATATATTTCAAAATATATTTTTCTTCCATATGGGTAACCCTGAAATCTTTTTGATAATACAAACAATTGTTTGCTGTGGAACTTTAACTGAGGCATGACATAGAGCTGGGTTATGCATTATCAATTTATTCAACAAAACATAAAGTTGTTAATACATACATCTGAGGGTTTAAAATTACATGCTGGTTCCTTTTATCTGAGAAGTGTCAACGTAAAGCATACAATTCTTAAAATAACCATTCCATATTATATTTCAAAGAACACACCCAATAAAAAGGGGGGGGGGGGGAATACATCATAAAACTCAACGTGTTTCAGACTGATCCTCCAGCTTAAATGTAGAATGCACTGTATTAATCAAAATATCAAGAACTCCTTGTAAATTTGAGTGATATGAATTTACTGAAATACAGTCTCTTAGGGAGAAGACTGAGAGGATTTTGAATCTGAATCAAAGGCTGTAATAGGTGGTTTACCTCAGACACACTTCCAGGTAGGTAAGAAAAAGGTCCAGTAAGGTCAGAAAAAGATTCTGCTGTGGATGGCTCTGAAGTTCCTTTAGAATCTCTGTGAGAACACTGCTCCAATAATTGCACATGAACTGATAAATAAGACAATGTTGAGGTCTTCTGAATATATGGGAGATCTGAGCTTAATGTAGCAGAGCTATACATGACTACATGAGAATGACCCTGTAGTAATAGGGGTCCCAAGATGTAGGTTAAAGGTGTCGGTCCCTTCTGGGGATACTGAGAAATTACAAAAGAGGAATATGGGCTGAGGTCATTTCTTGCAGATGGACTGTCCTCTGTATGTCTTTCAAAATATATGCTACACAGCGTAACAGAGAAACAACTAGGCCCAAAGTGATGTAAGGTCTTGTGTTCTTACAAACCTGAGCAGCTGATGTTCAAAATGAATATAGGGGGCCATAAGTGACCAAGTCACTTTAGATGAGCAGTATAATGAGACCCAAGAGTGGTTGACCACAAAATGCTTAAAAAGCAGGAGTAGCAACAGGAAGTTGCTTCTGCTAGGTTGAATGACAGGAGAAAAAGTGCAAAGAATATATGCATTGGCCTACCTCATCGCAGGCTATCCCACCTTCAGTCTATCATGAACGCTGCTGCCAGACTCATCCACCTCATTAACCGTTCTGTCTCTGTCAATCCCTCCACTGGCTCCCAGTTGCCCACCGGATAAAATTCAAAATACTAACTATGACATACAAAGCCAGCCACAACACTGCCCCAATTTACATATCCGATCTTATCTCTAAATATCACCCAAACCGTACACTCCGCTCCTCGCAAGACCTCCTACTCTCTAGCTCCTTTATCTCCTCCTCCCATGCTTGTCTCCAAGACTTCTCCAGGGCGTCACCCATCCTCTGGAACTCCCTACCCCAATCTATCAGACTATCACCTACTCTACTTACCTTTAGGCGATCATTGAAAACCTATCTCCTCAGGGAAGCCTATCCCGCCCTCTGCTAATACTGGAATCCTCTACGCTTCCAACCACTCCATCCCCCACAGTTTTACCTATTGTACCACTCACCCCTCCCTCCTAGATTGTAAGCTCCAAGGAGCAAGGCCCTCAATTCCCTCTTGTATTGAACTGTATTGTTACTGTATTGTCTCCCACTATAATGCAAAGCGCTGAGCAAACCGTTGGCGCTATATAAATCCTGTATAATAATAATAATAATGCAACACTCCATCTAGTGGGTGACATCAGTTCCCTCAGTCTAAAACGTTACCACTGTAGGGTGGCGGTGCTGGGAATTTTAAAATGGTGCCCAATGGTACCAACTGTGGGATAGCGCCCAGTTCTTTAGCCTGACTGGCTTTACTCATTACATGATTCCTCAAAGACTGGGTCACACCAGGGGCTGTGCCATAGCTGTGGACCTGGAGAGAGCTCTGCAGCTAACAACTACAACACCACAATGCAGAGTCCAGTGTCTAAGGGTAATATGCCAGGTTAGCCTTGCCATTACCAGAGGCCCATTCACAGTGTGAGTCTTTAGGGACTAAGTCACACCAGAGGATGTGTCACTATTTTGGATCTGGAAAGTGCAAAGTGTGGGTGTAACCTCCAAAGTTGTTGCTGAGGATATGCCAATCTAGATATCTTATGTATAGAGACAAAATCACGAATGAAAGAATGGTATATCAAGTATCTTGACTGAACAAAATGAAAAAATCAGAATAAAAAGACTAGTAAAAACACATTTTTTTCAGTAGAGCTGAGGAAAAGACATCCAAGGACAGTAGAAAATAACTGTGGCATGACAATTAGAGGTGAGGTTTTACGGGGACTCCTAATGAAACAAGCTAACAGGAGGGCATGGAGCAGAATGAGCAATGATTCATCAGAATGCTGCTAAACTGTCCAAACAGAGATTTGGGGTATGTCTTGGACCAAAGGTTTGCTGAAGTGGAGGTCCAAAGCCAGGCTATCCTGTCTAGAGCACAGTGGATAAATGGTTAACACTTCTGCCTAGCAGTACTAGGGCCGTTGGTTTGAATCCCCGAGACATGGCACCTCCTGCCTGACGTTTGCATGTTCTCCCTGTGCCTGCATGGGTTTCCTCTGGGTACTTCGGTTTCCTCCCACACTCCAATGACCTGCTGGTAGGTTAATTGGCTCCTATCTAAATTGGCCCTAGTATATGAATGTAAGTTAGGGACCTTAGATTGTACGCTCCTTGGGGGTTAGGGACTGGTGTGAATGTACAATATATATGTAAAGTGCTGCATAAATTGACAGAGCTATATATCGTAAGTACCTGTAATAAATAAATAGATGGGACAACTGGACCAGCAGACTGATAAAACAATTATCTTTTGAAAGTAGACAGCTCAGATATAGATATTCCAATTGTGTTAGGCTAGTTGCCTGAATTTCAGCTTTAAATATTAGGTAAGATTTATAAGACAAATTTGAAAACCAACAAATTCTTTTTTTTTTGCAAAGCACATCATTAAAGCATTACTATAATTAGTATCCTGTAAATCACCACAAATTCTTGCTGTAATGTCTAGAAAATTACAAAAGAAAAGAACTCTCTTCTATCTATTATCTAAATATCAGATAAAACTACAACTCTTATGTGACTACAGATGAATCTCTGTGTAGGGATAGGTGACCACAACATTTTACCTGTGCAAAACCATTTTTAGAGAAAACCAAGAAGGCCTGTGAAAAATAAATGTTACCTGTAACAGCTAATTCTTGTTAACGTGTATTATCTCATCAGGACTTGAAAGCAGAAATTGGCAAGTTCAAAAAGAGAGAGAGAAATCGAGCAGCAGCCTACAAGAGTCGACAAAAGAACACAGAGCGTGCTGACATTCTTCACCAGGTATAAGACAACTACAGCAATCAGCTAATAGACTAATCTGCTGTGGTTATAAAGCATATTTTTACAATCATGTAATTTATAACATGCTGAAAAACGCAATACAAATGGGGATATCACTCTCATTGTCATGTCATTTTCTTCTGATTCTTTAAAGGTAATTTTCCCAAAGAACTAACATGAGTGGGCAATGTATGCAGGTCACTTACTTCTCCAATGGCTTTGTCTATCTCTTAAGACCCAATGAAAGTTTTGTGTTTTTTTTCACTATGATGCCGTCACTGCATAAACAAAAATAATCATGAGTATTTTTTAAAATATTTTTTAACTTACACAATTAACCCTAGCTACATAATAACAATGAAGTATAAAAAAGATGACCAAACATATTAATGTTATGCAGAACTGCAATCATATTTCCAAAGAATGATAAAAAATAAAATGTTTCAAGCTATAGGGATCCAGCAAATTGAAATGCCAATTCTCCTGTACCTGCAGTGCTAACAGATTGTAACATTTGCCTTCTGTACAATTAACAACAGTGCAAATTCTTGATTAGTAGGGTTAAAACTGAAGGGCATATTTATCTAGTTAATAGCTTCCTAAAGATAATACCAGAATTTATTTGCATTTCCCATGGAAAGACACTGACAATACAACATATTCCTGAGTAGTTTGCCAGTTTGTATTTCTTTGGAGAAAACTAGTATAATACCAAGACACTTTCTCTAGCCATGACTGTTTACAGCCTTAGGACATATCTATACATGTTTACTACTGATATCAATGGCTTGGAAACAAAAATAAAGACACATTTATTTCCAATGACATATACAACTCTGCAGAGTGGGGTTTGATTTACCAATGGAGTGTTCACTTTGCAAGGTAAATTTTTGGTTTGCAAAAGACATTTTCATTCATCTTAAGGAATGGGGAATGTGAAGCTAAGTATAATAGTTTTTTTTGTACTCAGTGTAAATTTATTTCAGTGGAGTCCATTGAGGGGCACAGGAAGTCTGAAACCTTCGATTATACTGTTGACCACAAGAGAAATGGACACACACTGGCAACAAAAAACTGTTAGCCAGCACAAGATAACCAGCTCATAAGCAGAATGCCTCAGTTTTGGAGTAATGTAGTAACTAGAGCATGACCATAAATACAGAAGGGTGGGACCTGTATCCCTCAAGGGACTCTAAGAAAAGGATTCTACAGTGAGCTCAAAACTCCTTTCTTTTTTCTCCAGAGGGACAAAGGAAGTCTTATACTATTGGGATATCAACAAGGAACCCTGTTGGAATACAGTGTTCATGTATTTTTTGTAATATCTACATCAGTATTCAGTAGAGATATATTCTTCAACCAGGAGATACCAGTGTTTATACAGTCATGGCCGAAATTGTTGGCACCCTTGATATTTTTCCTGAAAATCAAGTATTTCACACAAAAAAGGTATTGCATTAACACATGTTTTGCTATACACATGTTTATTCCCTTTGTATGTATTGGAACAAATATAAAACAGAGGCAGAAAAGCAAATATGACATAATGTCACACAAAACCCCAAAAATGGGCTGGACAAAAGTATTGGCACCCTTAACTTAATATTTGGTTGCACACCCTTTGGAAAACATAACTGAAATCAGTCGCTTCCTATAACCATCAATAAGCTTCTGACACCTCTCACCCGGAATTTTGGACCACTCTTCCTTTGCAAACAGCTCCAGGTCTCTCTTATTGGAAGGACACCTTTTCCCAACAGCAATTTTAAGATCTCTCCACAGGTGTTCAATGGGATTTAGATCTGGGCTCATTGCTGGCCACTTCAGAACTCTCCAGCGCTTCTTTGCCATCCATTTCTGAGTGCTTTTTGACGTATGTTTGGGGTCATTGTCCTGCTGGAAGACCCAGGATCTTGGACGCAAACCCAGCTTTCTGACACTGGGCCCTACAGTGCGACCCAAAATCCTTTGGTAATCCTCAGATTTCATGATGCCTTGCACACAGTCAAGGCACCCAGTGCCAGAGGCAGCAAAACAACCCCAAAACATCATTGAACCTCCACCATATTTTACCGTAGGTACTGTGTTTTGTTCTTTGTAGGCCTCATTCCGTTTTCGGTAAACAGTAGAATGATGTGCTTTACCGAAAAGCTCTATCTTGGTCTCATCTGTCCACAAGACGTTTTCCCAGAAGGCTTTTGGCTTACTCAAGTACATTTTGGCAAACTGTAGTCTTGCTTTTTTATGTCTCTGTGTCAGCAGTGGGGTCCTCCTGGGTCTCCTGCCATAGCGTTTCATTTCATTTAAATGTCGACGGATAGTTCGCGCTGACACTGATGCTCCCTGAGCCTGCAGGACAGCTTGAATGTCTTTGGAACATGTTTGGGGCTGCTTATCCACCATCCGGACTATTCTGCGTTGCAATCTTTCATCAATTTTCCTCATCCGTCCACAACCAGGGAGATTAGCTACAGTGCCATGGGTTGCAAACTTCTTGATAATGTTGCGCACTGTGGACAAAGGCAAATCTAGTTCTCTGGAGATGGACTTGTAACCTTGAGATTGTTGATATTTTGCCACAATTTTGGTTCTCAGGTCCTCAGACAGTTCTCGTCTCCTCTTTCTGTTGTCCATGCTTAGTGTGGCACAGACAGACACACAATGCAAAGGTTAAGTGAACGTCTCTCCTTTTTATCTGCTTTCAGGTGTGATTTCTATATTGCCCACACCTGTTACTTGCCCCAGGTGAGTTTACAGGAGCATCACATGCTTGTAACATTCTTATTTATCCGCAGTTGTGAAAGGGTGCCAATACTTTTGTCCAGCCCATTTTTGGAGGTTTGTGTGACATTATGTCGAATTTGCTTTCTTTCCTCCCTTTTTTTGTTTTGTCCCAATACACACAAAGGGAATAAACATGTGTATAGCAAAACATGTGTTAATGCAATACGTTTCGTGAGAAATACATGATTTCCTGGAGAAATATCAAGGGTGCCAACAATTTCGGCCATGACTGTATGTTTGTAGCTGCATCTATAGTAATACGCTATGTCTTTTCCCTGAATAAAGTTTCCTGTTTCCTGGTTGCAGTGAAGCAAGCAGAAAAGCACATAAGGAGTGTGCACTGTTTGTTCTGTAGGGCTATATACAGATATTCGAACAAGTTTAACTGATGGGTGGGCAACATAGCACAAAGGTTAAAGCTAGGTACAGTATACACTAGAAGAATTTTGAACAAAAATTCCTATGAAAAATATTAGGAAAATTTGCACAAAAATTCTCAGAACATTCAAGTGTTGTTTGAAAATAGATTTTGATTGCTTTTAACATTTGATTTTAGAAAGAATTTTCCAACTTGTTCCTTTGGATTTACACATTACTGCAGTTGAAAACAAATGTCAATAACCCTACTAATAAATAGATTAATGAACAAGTGTTCTTACAAAGTTCTTTCAATGAAATATGTCAAATAAAATTCTAATAGTGTGTACCCAGCTTAGCAGTCCTCAGAAAAGCAAATGAAGACTGGAGACTGCCTGCAGTTTAAGACAGCTATCTGAATGGTTTAATGCCTAATGCTGCATCAGATGAAGCCTGAACATCCACCTGGTAAAATTTAGAAATAATAAAAATGTGCTTGATGCTGAAAAGACCAAGAAGCACTCACAGATCTCATAGAGTGCACCTTGAGCGAAAACGGTGGAACCTGATCCTTTAGATCATAAGCTTGAATAATTGTCTGAGCTAACTAAAGATGGTGGAACAAGAAGCTGGTGCAACCCTTATTGGGTCCATCCAGGATGACAAGCAGTGGCTGAGAGATACACTCTTGAAGCCTGGAACACATCTAAATAATAGAGGTAACTTTCCTTCTGGGGAGCTGCAGCCAGACACAGCAATAGAAAAACAATGTCCTTGTTGAGGTGAAAGGCAGAGAAGGAAGTCATCGGCCTCAATACCACCTTGTCCCTATGCAAAACCATAAGGGGTTCATTGCCAGATAAGGCTTCCAGTTTAGATACTCCTGTCCAGAGGTGAAGGTTACAAGAAACACCACTTTATACGTAAGAAGAGAGAGAAAGGTATGCTTCTATGGGTTCAAATGGTTGTTTCTGAAGTGCAGAGGAAACCAAATTCAGGTCCCATTGGTCTCTGAAACAAAATAGGAAGGGCAAAACTTGACTCTTCCATATCTGATGACAGTCCATGCGAGAAGTAGACTCCCTTGTTGTGAGCAACATAGCAATCAGAGGGGCCCCTGATCCTCAAAACACTCAAAGCACAATGGTAAATCAGCCCTTGAGAAAAATGATCCTGATGATCTGGAAGAACCCTTGCAGCATCTTACCAGACTGGCATACCACATACACCTAGACCTACTGTCTGCTTACCTGCCCACCCTGAACTCGGCTTGTCTCCTGGATTTCCTTTTGTCTCCTGCCAATTGTACTCTGCACACAGAATTGGTTTCTGCATTCTCAGCTGGGTGTATCTGGGGGTCGCAACCTGGTTTCAACTTGCTGCAATTCCATCTCCACAAACAGGAGCCCTAGTGAGGAAGAAGACTGGGGCTTAGACTCTGCACCCCGGGGAACCCTCACTATCCCCGACACAGGTAAAGGGTCAGTCCCCTTTACATGGAGGACAAGGAAAGAATGAATTTCCACCTAGCAGGGGATCCAAACTAACTGTCTTGCTGGGGTGATCATTTTAGAACTTTTCTGATGGTCGATGTACCTCACCACCGTGGTGTTTTCCAACTGAATCTGGATTAGACAACCTATCAACAGAATCATTCAATGCTGTAGGGACAGCCAAATCACCTTAAAATCCTGGATATTGATTAGTAAAGAGACTTCTCTTCTGATGAAGACCCCTGTGCTGACAGGATGGTGGTCCAATACTTGACCAACATACTCCAAATAAAGAGTTGGTGTAACTGGTGTAACATCTGGACAACCAAAGCCACACTGTCTGACAGAGCCCACACTGTCTGACAGCACCATTGTGAACACCTGAGGTGAAGAAGATAGGCCAAAGAACAGGACCACAACTGGTAATGTAGGTACCCCACAGTAAAGTGTAGGAAACCCCAATGAATTGGAAAAATTGTGACGTATTCAGAAGGTATGCATTTGTGATGTCCAGAGAAGCCAGAAAGTGCCTCTGGTGCCGGAAGTCAAGGACAGGCCTGGTGGATTCTCACTGAAATTTCTGGACTAGAATGATTTCAAGTTAGGATATCCATGAAAGGGCAGATACTTACTTCAGGTATGAAAATGGTGAACAGGTAGAAGAATATCCTAGAAAATGTGTTGACATAAGAACTGGGACAATGACACCTAGGGACAGAAGAACCAAGAGGGGCTGATTGAGATCTGTTAAAATGTGTGAAACTCCAGTTTTAGCCCACTGAAACTGAAAGTTTGAAGGGACTGGATGTTTTTTGGATGTTTGAAGATGGGACTGTGGGTGGGGAATCTTTCAGCAGAGGGTTGTCCAGGTACCTTGTGACAAAGATGCCCTGAGGCATTAGCAGGACCAAGAGCAGAGCAAGCCCTTTTGTGAAGACTCCAAATGGCAGGGCAGCAAATTGGTCTCCCACAGTACAGCGTAGAAAATGATGGTGTGCTGGAAAGATATGAATCTAAAGATAGGCATCTTGGATACCCACTGATCCCTGAAATTCCCCTCATCTGAAAGAAACAATGGCAGATCTTGTGGACTCCATGTGGAGTTTGGGGACACACAGATACTGTATCTGCTTAGGGATTTTAAGTCGAAAATGGAGCATATGCCTCTATTCGGTTTTGGGACTGTGAATAGGTTTGAGTAAAACCCTTTGAATCTTTTCTCTGCAGGAACTGTGACACCACACATTGTGTCTGAAATTAACTCAGGGCTTGGAGGGTTTTGGGGTCCAAGTCACAGGATGAATGGATTAGAAAAGGATGCTTGAGAGGAGCAGAAAGATCTCTTTCTTTGAGAAGATGTAGTAACTATGGTAGTAGTAGGCCAAGGCTGTTTTTGGTGGCGTAAAGTACCTTCCCCCAATAACCTCATTAATAAATTTATCAAAGGATTCACCAAACAGGCGTTCACCATCAACAGGCATGAATAAAAGGTGCCTTTTGCAAGCAGACTTAGCAGAAGAAACCTTTACCCACAAAATTCTGTGCTCATACACAGAGAGCAGTGTCATCCCTGAGACTAGGCAAAGTACATTTTCTAAGGCATCAGTACAAAATAGCAGCAACAAAGACATGAGTTTGAATTGTTCCAGCAGGACAGGGACAAAGACAAGATTGTGTTCTCTCTTTATTTTCCCAGTTTAGTGATCAACAGTCTGACAAATGGATATACATAGTTGCAAGGGCCAGTTGTAAGGCAGGACTAGCAAAAAGCAAAAGGTGCTTTCAATAGGGTTTCAAAGAGTCTATCAAAAAAATCCTTAACCACCTTCCACCCGCCATATAGTACAATGACGGGCGCAAGGTGGTTCTCTCGTTCTGATAGGACGTCATAGGACGTCCTTCCATTCTCACCGCGCATGCGCGGCTCAGGGAGTGCTCAGCGTGGTGATCGCCGGTGCGCTGTGTCCCTCGGACACAGCGGATCACGAAAAGAGCCGAAGATGTCGGCTCGGTCATGTGATCAGCTGTGTCCAATCACAGCTGATCACATGTAAACACGGAAATGCCGGTCATCGGCATTTCTCTGCTCTCGAGGAGAGGAGAGCCGGTAATCGGCTTTCCGCGGAGGGGACAGGTACACTGATCATTAGGGCACTGATGATCAGTGTGCCCTGATGATCAGTGTGGCCCCAGAAGTGCCACCTGTCAGTGTCCATCAGTGCCAGTAGTCAGTGCCACGTTCCAGTGCCCATCAGTGCCACATCAATGCCACATATCAGTGCATACCAGTGCACATCAATGTCACATATTACTGCCCATCTGAGCTGCCTTTCAATGTCACCCATCAGTGCCAGTCAGTGCCACCTATCAGTGCCAGTCAGTGCTGCCTATCAGTGCCAGTCAGTGCTGCCTAACAGTGCCAGTCAGTGCTGCCTAACAGTGCCGCCTATCAGTGCCAGTCAGTGCTGCCTATCAGTGCCATGTATCAGTGCTGCCTCATCAGTGCCCATCAGTGATGCCTGTCAATGCCCATCAGTGCAACCTACCAGTGCCTCATCAGTGCCCATCAGTGCCACCTATCAGTGTCCATCAGTGCAGCCTATCAGTGCCCATCACTGCAGCCTCATTAGCGCACATCAGTGAAGGAGAAAAATCACTTATTTACAAAATTATATAACAAAAACTAAGAAAAAAGTTTTTTTTTTTCAAAATTTTCAGTAGTTTTTGGTTTGTTTAAGAAAAAATAAAAATCCTAGAGGTGATTAAATGCCACCAAAATAAAGCTCTGTCACAAAAAAAGGATACAAATTTCATATATATACAGTGTTGCATGACCACGCAATTGTCATTCAACGTGTGACAGCGCAGAAAGCTAGAAATTGGCCTGGGCAGGAAGGGGGTATAAGTGCCCTGTAGGCTAGTGGTTAAAGGAGGGAACATTCTCAACAGGAATATTGAGATACTTGATGAGAACAGAAATGGCAGGATCCACTACCAGGACAGACCATTTTTTTTCATAATTCTTTTTCCATAGGAAACAATGATGTTTGGAGGAATGAATACCCTTTCATGATTTGGCTTAGAACTTGTATTGAATAGAATACCAACATTACAAACACCCTGGAGTGTGCCATTGGAAAGTAATTCACAGTTCAATGCAGTCAAAGATATGGCTGAGGAGAGATGCCGACAGCGTCTGAATCAGAGGTTAAAGTGTGGCCTGTCCCAAGAGGGGAGGCTCCTTTCCAGGATAGTGAATCCCCAGCCTATCCCTTTTTGTCTGGAATCTTTGCCTACCACCAGTTACTTTACCTAAGAAGTAGGGTCTCTCTTCCTACACTAGCTACTCGCAAAATACATGCAAAAACCTGGGGGCGGGAACTTAAAAAAACCTTGCTGGCGCAAGGTGGCTGCCATAGTAGAGAAAACAGACTGCACCTGCCTACAAATTTGCATGTGACTTTGCAGCCATTAAGAGCCCATAAAAGCTTGTATAGACTACAGTAAATTCTGGTGCTAGTACAAACAGCCTTAGCTTGTGCCTCATAAAATGCAGGAGGTGAAAACTCCTCTGCAGGATCCTTCTCTGTATCCACCTCACCTTCCCCAATATCATTGTTCAAAGGGTTAGGAGGTTCAGGGTCATACTTCTAAATATATTCAGCTGGTGAAGAGGCAGAACAGTGCTTTTGGGCCCCAATGACCAAAGGGCAGAGAGTTTTCCAAAGGAGTCATCTGTTGTAAATTTGAGAGGGAGACAGAATTAGAGTAAGGGAGTGGTGTCAATATAAGACCTTGCTCTGGTGCAGGGGAACAGCTATCGCCCTGAGAATTTCACTGGTTTTAACCAGTGTCATGTGTAGCACAAATGTTATTAGCCTGTTTTTTTCAGTCTGTCTCCACCATTGCTAAGTGAGGGGATCCCCAGTGTGGTGATCCGATAATGGATGCAGAATGAGAGTTATTAACATGTCAGGGAACGGATTTGTAATAATACAAGCATTGGCTGATGTCCTGTGGCAGTGTTCTGGAACAGCAGGCAGTGAATAGACCAGCTGATATGCTTCTGGTGCTCTCAGGGAAAATGGCCAATGGAAGTGCATCAGCCAGAAGGCATGGTGCAATTATGTCATTACTATTTCAGCACCCAAGCAGCAACACTATGTGGGAATAACCTGCCAATGTAGAAGAGACATTTACAGAGGGGAATAACACAATAAAGAGAATTACCCCAAATGTAAAAACAGGAAAACCTTGTCTTACCTTATCTATGCTGCAGGCTCCTGGAAAGGAACCAAACTTCATCCATGAAGGCCTTCAAGGTCTGCATACCATAGGAATAGACAACTGGGCATGTACACTATAGCATCCTGTGGCTTACTACACTCATTGCACCATGTGTCAAGGTGAGCCCTCAATGCAGGATCCAGTGCCTGATATTTTGCAAAGTGGAAATGTACTTAACTTAGTGAACAGGAGGAATTTGTGCTGACTTCAATCGCCCAATAATATGTGTTCATAAATCCTGTTTTTTTTTTCAAATTTTCCTTGCACATGATTGTGTATTTTTTAAAAACGATTTTTCACTTAGATTCACCCCATTCGTTCAACTAAGTGAAAATACATTTTGCTATGTGAGCATGCTCTACTCCTTTAATCAATTAACCCCACTGGATAAAAAGCAACATACAGAAGTAAGTAGTGAACATTCAAAAAACTGAAGGAAAGAATAAAAATAATAATCAGTATTGGCCATTGTAATGAATTGGATGTTTGCTTTCCTTTTTATAAAGAACATAGAAAATTTAAAATTCCAGGGTAAATCTGTGGTTTGTTTCCTTCAGGTGTTATAAACCAGGCACAGTAGGTCAGCATGGTATGCTAATGTGTCATGCCATTTTTGTGTATCTGTGAATGAAAAGACTTACCAAATACTCCAGCCATCAGCTAGTCACATACATCAGCCTTGCCTTTAATAAGTGGAACGACAGTCACCAATTTTAAAAACCTGTCAATTGAAAATGATAATAACTATATACAGTGGAATTGTTTTAGTAATTATATTTTTGTATATAATGTACTGTATTATAACGCACTAAATGCAAGCTTTCAACAAAACATTTTCCTACCTGATAATAGAGCTTTGTAAAATTCAAGAGCAGCCACTAGAGACCCTCATAACACTATAAAAACAGCCCCACCACTAACAAGATCTTCTCTCACTAGCCACCTTAATAGGTACACCTTGCTAGGGGGTTGGACCCCCTTTTGCCTTCAGAACTGCCTTAATTCTTCATGGCATAGATTTAACAAGGTGTTGGAAACATTTCTCAGGGATTTTTGTCCATTTTGAAATGTTACTATTGCCTTTCCATCATCTCAAACCAGTCTGAACATTCTCTTTTGACCTCTGATATCAACAAGGCATTTTCGTCCACATAACTGCCACTCACTGGATATTTTCTCCTTTTCGGACAGTTTTCTGTAAACCCTAGAGATAATTGTGTGTGAAAATCCCAGTAGATCAGCAGTTTGTGAAATACTCAGACCAGCCCGTCTGGTACCAACAACCATGCCACATTCAAAGTCACTTAACCTCCCTGGCAGTATTCCCGAGTGTAGCTCGGGGTAAAGTTTCAGTACCAAAAGCGGTAACCCCGAGCTACACTCGGGCTTACCATGTGGCGCTGCTCCGGGATCCCTCGATCACTTACCTTGTCCTGCACTCTTCTGATGTCCCTCCTGCAGCATCCCCTGTAATGTCCTCCGGCGGATGCTGGCATTTGTCATCTGGGTTCTGTCCCCTGCAAGCGTCGGGACGTACGGGGGACGGAACATGTGGGAAATTTGAAAATGACAAAAAGTGACATTCACTAAATACACTAAAATCACATAGTAAAACATTACTGTATCAAACCATTTCACATACATTTTGTCCCGAGTGCTTTGTCCTGTGCCCTGCCTAGCGTCCAAAAAGTGTCCCGTTAGGTCAAAATTGGCTTTACACCAGCTAGAGAACAGCGATAGTAAATTAGAACCACTTGCAGAATTGAGTGATAATGATTTGTATGGAAATTCGTCATCAGACACTGAAAATGATTCTGCGACTTTGCTCAGTGATGTGCGAACTTGGCGCTATATTTCAAATTTCAGTGTTTTTGGTTTGATTATATTATTGAATTAAATTTATTATTATATTATTATTTTTTATGATTAATGTATTATATTATAATTTATGATTTTGTGTTTCAAAGTTTAAACATACCTGGGATGTTTACTAGACTCTTGGTCGGACAGATTTCAGTGAGTTATTCCTAAAAATAACAGGCCTACAATAAAAAAAATATATATTTTCATGCAAAAAAATGTACCGCTTTGAGCACAGAAATATGGACACAATCAGACCACTAGGGAGGTTAAATCCCCTTTCTTCCTCATTCTGATGCTCGGTTTGAACTTTAAAAAGTCGTCTTCACCACATCTAAATGATTTGAGTTGCTACCATGTAATTGGCTGATTAGCAATGTGTGTTACCAAGCAATTAAACAGGTGTACTTCACCTGTTAGTACACTCGGTGAGTGTACTTCAGTTCATTTCTCCCTATTTTGTGGCAAAGCATTGTTAAAACATTTCCCATTTATATGAAAGGTTTGGGATTCAATGGGCCTGAATTACCAAGGGCTCATTCAAACTGCCCACAAAGCAAAAACTTGGTTTCAGTTTAGGCAGCTGTCAATTTTCGGCAGATGCAGAAAGTAGTGCTGGCATCATCACTGCTCCCAAAATCTTTGAGGACCACTGGAGAAGATCAGGCTAGAAAAAGGACTGTGTGCATCACATGACCTCTCAGAAAACATAAAAAACAAAAGCATAGCATACACACTGGAGGGGCTGCAGGGGTATAGAGAGGTCACTATTGGTAGAAACATAGAGCAAAGAGATGGGTTTTAAGAGTTGAAATACTTTTGCATTCTTGCCTAAAGCATTTTTCATTTATATAAATTAAAATCGCATAAGAAAAACACAAAAACCAAAAATTTTAATTTGGGACTTAAAGCACTACTCACACCTAACCTAGGTCAAATGCACATTTTTCCACAGGTTTTTATCTCTAGGTCGCTCAACACACACAGGGCAGCCCATTGATTTCAATGGGCTGCCCTACGCATGACAAACATGGCAAAGTAGCTCATGGAGCTTTTTGCCATGTTCCAGTCTTTATCGTACATTCTGTCACAATTGTTTCTCATTTTTGCACACAGCAAAACTACAAGTACCATCATGCCTCTGCCTTTGGGAGTCACTACATGGGAGTTGTAGTTTGGCAACAGCTAGAGTCTGTGTGTATGTACATGTGTGTGTGTACATGTGTCTCTGTGCGTGTGTACATGTTTCTGTTTGTGTATGTACATGTATATGTGTGTGTGTACAGGTGTCTCTGTTTGTGTGTGTTTGTTGGTGGCGAGTAATGGCTAGTAGCTCAGGACTTGAAATTTTAAGAACTGTTTAAATGTATACCCTGAGCCCACTTTCTATCTGAAACTAGGAACTGTCATCTTTGTAATGTATTATATAAGCAAGATGGATTAGTGGTACACTCTTATTTAGCAACAAATATAAACACTAATTGAAGAATGAACAGCACTAGCTGTTTTATCTCGTTCTATCCCCACACCCGTGATAAAATATAGTAAGAATGGTGTTTTAGTTTATCATCCGATAGCTATCAGAAGCATAATGTCTACAGGTTCTATAGCCTGCATACCATGGTTTATTGTATATATCATGTCAGTGTTTTTTGTGCCTGGAAGGAACAGTCATTATCCAAATATAATTGTACTCTCTTCTCCCAGTCCTTGTGTGCAGCAATCACTCACAACTTAGCTGTATTTGTCCCTTCTGTCAGTATACTCACTGTCAAGCAGTATGCACCAACACTGCCTGTTCAATTGTGTAGTCTTTAATATAATTGGAAGTTTTGAACTTCCATGTACAGTACATTGACAGATGATGTTCTGTCCTTCCATGCAGACACAATGGAATCAAATGGCCTCTAAAGATTACTTTTGCATATATAAATTAATACTCAACCCTTAGTGACTGAAGGTAAAACAAACGTTAATGCCTGAACACAGTTAGTGTGTTAGTAAAACTGTACATAGTATCACAACTACTTTGTGTGTCTATTATTATACCTTGTCTTTTTTCAGGACAGATTGGGCTTTCTTTTGGTGGTAAATGGTAATGGATATCTAATTTACAGTATTTATGTTTTTAGATAGTCAAAGGAAAAAACTGTCCCAAAATAGTAAAAAAAAACAAAATGTCTTTTGAATGTTTAAATTTAGCTGCATATTTCTTGCTATTATTATGCCCTACCACCAAAGAACAATGCAATATAAATTCTCCTGCTCCTGGCAATGTGGCGATACCACATACAGTGGGGCAAAAAAGTATTTAGTCAGCCACCAATTGTGCAAGTTCTCCGACTTAAAAAGATGAGAGAGGCCTGTAATTGGCATTATAGGTAGACCTCAACTATGAGAGACAAAATGAGAAAAAAAATCCAGACAATTACATTGGCTGATTTGGAAAGAATTTATTTGCAAATTATGGTGGAAAATAAGTATTTGGTCAATATCAAAAGTTTATCTCAATACTTTGTTATATATCCTTTGTTGGCAATGACAGAGGTCAAACGTTTCCTGTAAGTCTTCACAAGGTTGGCACACACTGTTGCCGGTATGTTAGCCCATTCCTCCATGCAGATCTCCTCTAGAGCAGTGATGTTTTGGGTCTGTCGCTGGGCAACACGGACTTTCAACTCCCTCCAAAGGTTTTCTATGGGGTTGAGATCTGGAGACTGGCTAGGCCACTCCAGGACCTTGAAATGCTTCGTATGAAGCCACTCCTTCGTTGCCCGGGCGGTATGTTTGGGATCAATGTCATGTTGGAAGTGGCAAGTTCCTACCTTTCCTCAGAGCTTGCTGCTCCATGTGCTGGCATCCATCTTAGGTTTCTGCAAAGCAAGGTGGGAGCCTTTATGCTTTCAGGCCTCTGAAGCTCCTCCTCCAGGAGGGTGTGGCTGATCACATTTAAGCCTGCTGTCTGCAGCTGCTCTTTGCATTCGTGTCCTGCATGTTTCATTGCCGCAAGCTCTTGTTCAGCTCTCGTTGCTCTACTGGAAACCGACCCGGCTTTGACAAGACATTTCTCTGCCTTATCCCATTACCTGACCTCCCGTTGCTGAACCCAGCCCGTGACCTGAGTATTCTTGCCTACCGTCTTGTACTGTCAGTTCCACTGTTATCGACCCGGCCTGTCCGACCACGCTATACGTCTTCCCATCTGGCTCCCACTAGCTATACGCCATTGGCGGCAGACGTTACCGCAGCTGGGGTTACTCAGGGGTCAGGCTGGTCTCAGGCTGCGTCAAGTCCATCCCCACCATCAGGTGCCCTGGTGGAAGGCAGCCTGGGGCTTAGACTCCGCGCCCTGAGGGACTCCGGTCTGTGGGTGGTGGCTGTCGTCAGTCGGTGCGTGACCTTACCATAAGGCCTGCCTGTCCATTCCCCCGCTCCAGCCCCGACAGGAAGACCCAGCCACGTTTCATCTTCAATGCCCTTGCTGATGGAAGGAGGTTTGCACTCAAAATCTCACGATACATGGCCCCATTCATTCTGTCCTGTACATGGATCAGTCGTCCTGGTCCCTTTGCGGAGAAACAGCCCCAAAGCATGATGTTGCCACCCCCATGCTTCACAGTAGGTATGGTGTTCTTTGGTAGAAACACAACTCATCATGTTTGGAGGAGAGAGAATGCTGAGTTCCATCCAAACAGTTCTATTTTGGTTTCATCTGACCATATGACATTCTCCCAATCCTCTTCTGGATCATCCAAATGTTCTCTAGCAAACTTCAGACGGCCCGGACATGTACTGGCTTAAGCAGGGGGACACGTCTGGCACTGCAGGATCTGAGTCCCTGGCGGCGTAGTGTGTTACTGATGGCAGCCTTTGTTACGTTGGTCCCAGCTCTCTGCAGGTCATTCACTAGGTCCCCCCCGTGTGGTCCTGGGATTTTTGCTCACCGTTCTTGTGATCATTTTGACCCCACGGGGTGAGATCTTGCGTAGAGCCCCAGATCGAGGGAGATTATCAGTGGTCTTGTATGTCTTCCATTTTTTAATTATTGCTCCCACAGTTGATTTGTTCAAGCCGCTTGCCTATTGCAGATTCAGTCTTCCCAGCCTGGTGCAGGTCTACAATTTTGTTTCTGGTGTCCTTCGACAGCTTTTTTGTCTTCACCATAGTGGAGTTTGGAGTGTGACTGTTTGAGGTTGTAGACAGGTGTCTTTTATACTGATAACAAGTTCAAACAGGTGCCATTGATACAGGTAATGAGTGCAGGACAGAGGAGCCTCTTAAAAAAGAAAGGTACAGGTCTGTCAGAGCCAAAAATCTTGCTTGTTTGTAGGCAACCAAATACTTATTTTCCACCATAATTTGCAAAAAAATTCTTTCAAAATCAGCCAATGTGATTGTCTGGATTTTTTTTTCTCATTTTGTCTCTCATAGTTGAGGTCTACTTATGATGCCAATTACAGGCCTCTCATCTTTTAAAGTGGGAGAACTTGCACAATTGGTGGCTGACTAAATACTTTTTTGCCCCACTGTATGTGTATGTTAGTTGTTGTTCGTACCCGTTCCAGGGCGAAGAAACAATAGTGTACTTTTTATCCTACCTAAAACATACTGACATGGATACTAATTTAAAAAAATAAAAATAAAAATATCTTACCCAAAATGTACTGACTCTGGACTTTGACTTTTACCTTGACTCTAATCCCAATCCTGGTGCTGACCTAGATCAATCCTTGATCTAGCTATTTTCTTCTTTATTTTTAATTTTTTTATTTTTTACATACTTTTGTTTGTTTACATCTGTCTCTCCTGCAACGAGAGAAAGATGTAATTTATCTTTCTCTCTATTCAGAAGAGAAAGAAAACACAGTGACTGATCACTTTGATAGCCAACCAGAAGCTATCACAGCAATTGGGTGACTGGCAACAAGGAGTTGTTAGTACAAGACCGGGTTCTGGGTGAGAGTCCAGTCCCTGTGCTGGGACCATGCTGTGTGGCACGCTCTCAGCTCAAAGAGAGGCACACCAAATGTGTGTGGCCTCACAGATATAGACCCACTTCCTTGAGGCCGCATATCTGCGCACTGTTGACGGGAGGGGGTTAAGCTCAATTCACAAAGCTTTATCACAAGGATAAGTATCTTAAGTCATGTGACTGTAAATTTCAAAGCTCACTGGACATATATATATATATATACACACACACACACACACACACACACACACACACACATAGTCAGGTCCATAAATATTGGGACATCGACACAACTCTAACATTTTTGGCTCTATACACCACCACAATGGATTTGAAATGAAACAAGTAAGATGTGCTTTAACTCCAGACTGTCAGCTTTAATTTGAGGGTATTTACATCCAAACCAGGTGAACGGTGTAGGAATTACAACAGTTTTCATATGCGTCTCCCACTTGTTAAGGGACCAAAAGTAATGGGACAGAATAATAATCATAAATCAAACTTTCACTTTTTAATACTTGGTTACAAATCCTTTGCAGTCAATTACAGCCTGAAGTCTGGAACGCATAGACATCACCAGACGCTGGGTTTCATCCCTGGTGATGCTCTGCCAGGCCTCTACTGCAACTGTCTTCAGTTCCTGCTTGTTCTTGGGGCATTTTCCCTTCAGTTTTGTCTTCAGCAAGTGAAATGCATGCTCAATCGGATTCAGGTCAGGTGATTGACTTGGCCATTGCATAACATTCCACTTCTTTCCCTTAAAAAACTCTTTGGTTGCTTTTGCAGTATGCTTTGGGTCATTGTCCATCTGCACTGTGAAGCTGCGTCCAATGAGTTCTGAAGCATTTGGCTGAATATGAGCAGATAATATTGCCCGAAACACTTCAGTATTCATCCTGCTGCTTTTGTCAGCAGTCACATCATCAATAAATAAAAGAGAACCAGTTCCATTGGCGGCCATACATGCCCACGCCATGACACTACCACCACCATGCTTCACTGATGAGGTGGTATGCTTAGGATCATGAGCAGCTCCTTTCCTTCTCCGTACTCTTCTCTTCCCATCACTCTGGTACAAGTTGATCTTGGTCTCATCTGTCCATAGCATGTTGTTCCAGAGCTGTGAAGGCTTTTTTAGATGTCGTTTGGCAAACGACAATCTGGCCTTCCTGTTTTTGAGGCTCACCAATGGTTTACATCTTGTGGTGAACCCTCTGTATTCACTCTGGTGAAGTCTTCTCTTGATTTTGTTGTTGCTGAGCTCACCAGTGCGTTCCTTATAAGAATGTTCCAAACAGTTGGCCAGAGTACTTGGTGTCATTTTGGACTCCAACCTATCCTTCCAGCCCCAAGTCCACTCTTTAACAAACTCGTGCAGACTCCACCTCCACAACATCGCCAAAATCCGCACGTTCCTAACTCCAGAAACCACTAAACAGCTCATCCACTCCCTCATCATATCACGACTCGACTACTGCAACTCCCTCATCACTGGCCTGCCTCCCCGCTGGCTATCCCCGCTTCAGTCCATCCTGAATACGGCTGCCAGACTCATTCACCTTTCCAACCGCTCCGTTTCCGCCACCCCCCTCTGCCAATCCCTCCACTGGCTTCCGATTGCGCAACGGATCAAATTCAAAATCCTAACGCTGACGTACAAAGCTGTCCACCATACTGCCCCGAACTACATCACTGACCTAATATCCAAGTACCGCCCAGCACGCACACTCCGCTCCTCACAAGACCTCCTTCTCTCTAGTTCCCTGGTCTCCTCCTCCCATGCCCGCCTCCAGGACTTCTCCAGGGTGTCACCCATCCTCTGGAACTCCCTGCCCCAACCCATCAGATTATCACCTACTCTCCTCTCCTTTAGGCGCACCCTGAAAACCCATCTCTTCAGGGAAGCCTACCCCGCCCCCTGCTAACTTGCCGACCTCCTCCACTCTTCCTACCACTCCATCCCCCACAGCTATCTCCTCCTGTGCCACCATCCCCTCCCTCCTAGATTGTAAGCTTGAAAGAGCAGGGCCCTCGATCCCCTCATGTTTTGCATTGTATTGGTATTGTTCTGTCACATGTTCTGTCCCCCTTTATAATGTACAGCGCTGAGCGAACTATTGGCGCTTTATAAATACTGTATAATAATAATAATAATAATAATAATTGTTGACTTTGACACACATACACCTACCTCCTGGAGAGTGTTCTTGATCTGGCCAACTGTTGTGAAGGGTGTTTTCTTCACCAGGGAAAGAATTCTTCGGTCATCCACCACAGTTGTTTTCCGTGGTCTTCCGGGTCTTTTGTTGTTGCTGAGCTCACCAGTGCGTTCCTTATAAGAATGTTCCAAACAGTTGTTTTGGCCACGCCTAATGTTTTTGCTATCTCTCTGATGGGTTTGTTTTGTTTTTTCAGCCTAATGATGGCTTGCTTCACTGATAGTGACAGCTCTTTGGATCTCATCTTGAGAGTTGACAGCAACAGATTCCAAATGCAAATAGCACACTTGAAATGAACTCTGGACCTTTTATCTACTCATTGTAATTGGGATAATGAGGGAATAACACACACCTGGCCATGGAACAGCTGAGAAGCCAATTGTCCCATTACTTTTGGTCCCTTAACAAGTGGGAGGCACATATGCAAACTTTGTAATTCCTACACCGTTCACCTGATTTGGATGTAAATACCCTCAAATTAAAGCTGACAGTCTGCGGTTAAAGCAAATCTTGTACGTTTCATTTCATTTCAAATCCATTGTGGTGGTGTATAGAGCCAAAAATGTTAGAATTGTGTCGATGTCCCAATATTTATGGACCTGACTGTATATATTTTTTTTTAAAATAAAAATCTATATCCTGGTGCATTATCTTTGTGAATTGAGCCGAAGGGATTAATTCTTGGATTTGCTTCACACTATATTGTGAAATACAAGCAGATATACTATCTTAGGCTACTTTTGATTCAATGGACAAGGGCCAGGGGCCTGCAACTTATATAAATTTAAATTTCACAATTTCGTGAAGTGCAAATATGAGGAGTAATCTTCTATTTATTTTTCATATAAAAGTTTTTTGAGTAGATTATTCACAAGAGTGCATATGTATGATTAAACACTAAGAGAACAGGGATTTGCTTAAAGACAATTTTACATTTAATAGCCTAAAATTTTACTATTATGTCCCTGCAGGAGTATGAGAGTCTAGAGAAAAGGAACAACGCACTGCACAAGGAGATTCAAAAACTACAGCAAGAACAGACATACTGGGCCAAAGTCTTACAGCAACATGAGGACACCTGCCTACTTCTTTCTCCTGATATAATTTCGGAACTCCAAAAGCCAGCACCTTTGGCTTCTCCCAAAGAAACAAACCAAATGTTTTTTGACTGCTATATATAGTTTTATTATATGTGTGCTGCAAAATAAAAAGCATACAAAACAATAAAAAGAGTAAAAAAAAAACAACACCACAGAAAGGAAAGTAAAACATATAGGAATAAACCAAGAAAAAAGGGTGAGCTTGCAAAAATCCCACACTGTCCAAATTATGTACAGAATTAGAAGTAAAAGAATAATTTTGGAAACTTTTCTCCCTGACTGTCTCCATCTGCAATCTCATGTAACTGGAGGTAAAAATAAAAACTGACGGTAAAATAAAGAGCTAAATCTGTATTAATCTTAAACCTGAGTTTTAGACACAAATTAATCCAGCACCATACTCATTAATACATCATTATATTTTTATTTTTTTTTTAGATGCAAGCAGTTTAACCATTTCAATACCGTGCAATTTTACACCTTCCTGCCCAGGCCATTTTTCACGTTTCAGCGCTCTCACACTTTGAATGACAATTGCGCGGTCATACAACATTGTACCCAAACTAAAATTTTATCATTAGAGCTAAAGCATCACTAGAGCTTTCTTTTGGTGGTATTTAATCACCGCTGGGGTTTTTATTTTTTGCTAAATTAACAAAAAAAGACCAAAAATTTTGAAAAAAAAAAACACGTTTTTCTTTGTTTCTGTTATAAAAGTTTACAAATAAATAATTGTTCTTCATAAATTTAGGCCAAGATGTATTCTGCTACATGTCTTTGGTGAAAATAACCCAAATTAGGATGTATTATTTAGTTTGTAGGAAAGTTATAGAGTTCACAAACTATGGTATAGATCTGAAAATTGATCAATCCTGAAGTACTGACAGCCAATCTAATTTCTTGAGGTCCAAGAATGTCAGAATAGTACAGATATCCCCAAATGACCCCTTTTTGCAGAGTAGACAGTCCGACTTACTTCATAAGAGGCATGGCGAGTTTTTTGAAGTTGTATTTTTTTTGTCATAATTTTTCGGAAAATGAAAAAATTAAAAAAATTATTTTCACTATTTTTTTTTTACATACTGTCACCAGTGCAGTACAGCGTCATCATATAACTGGCATGGCGGTGAACAGGGACACTGACTGGTGACCGTATGAAAAAAAAATATATATATATTTTTTTTTATTATTTTTAATTTTTTATTACATTTTTTTTATTTTTTTTAAGATTTTTTTTTCATATTTTACTATGACCAAAGTAGTACAATGTTACCATAGTAACATTGTACTACTTTGGGGAAGTGATCAGTATTTTTTTTTTTTACACAATTTGCTTATAGCAAAGAATTACTTTGCTATAAGCAAGCATTTACCTGAATAAAATCGATTCATTCAGCTTTTTTTTTTTTTTTGTGCTTAGCTGTGATTTGGTCACAACTAATCACACGACATGTGCATGTGATTAGCTGTGACCATTCACAGCTAGGCACTAGTATACAATGGATGGCATGAATGAAGCCATCCATTGTATACAACTGTCATGTGACCTGCTGTGATTGGTCACAGCAGGTCACATGGTACCAGCAACGGGGGCCGGTACTCAGATCTGTCAACGGCCGTGTCCGAGGTACACGGCCGGTGACAGATCGTGCTGCTGCGCCACTCTGCATTAGCGCAAACTGCGCATGTGCAGGAGCATGCCAAATGGCGTGCACCCAGAATGCAGCAGCACTTTTGAAGCCGCCAAACGGCCATTGGCCGGGCGGCTAATGGTTAAATACCTGCAATTGACCTGTTATCAGCCTTTTACAGTTTCCAAACAGCAGGGCTGGAGTATGAGAGGAAGTAGCAGCACAAGAAGCATGCTGATAGAAAGAGAAAGTAGAGTGACAAGAGAGATTAGGTCATCATTGTGTTGCTTCTCATTTCACTGTCCAAGCACAGGCTGGGGCACTGATCTGGGCTCAGATAGGTTGAATGATGCTGGGGAAAAGACTGGGGTCATTCTGCAGCAAAAAAAGTACTGTGAGGAGAATCTTTGGATTAAGCCTGGGTTTACACTGATGCGGTGCAGAATTCGCAGCGTTTTTTGTGCGAATTCTGCACCACATCAGAATCATATGCCGTTCATGCTACCGCTGCAGGTTTGTTAACAACATCCCAAAATCGGTCCGCAAAACATGGTGCGATGTGCAGAATTGGATGCATAGGTGTGAATACCCATGCAATTTGATTCTAATGCAGACCCAAAAAGCGTTCTGCATCATTTTGGTGCAGATGCGGTGTGATTTGAGTCATGTATGGCTCAAATCGCACCGCACAGAATTCGCATGTGATTTGCACAGGAATGAGGTGCGGTTCCTGTGCGAAACACATGCGATGTACGCACCACATTAGTGTGAACCTAGCCTTAAGCTGAATACTGCAGCATACCAGCATTGTAATTGATTCTTTTATTGCAGCACTATTTTTATCCTGTTATTTCTGTCTGAATTCAGAAGAATGCTCACTAGAAAGGATTACATTAATTCCTATCTGTGCTAACACAGGGGATGTCTGACTCCCAGACCTAGTGTGCATCTTCACAAGTAATCATATGAGTAAGAAAGGGATGGTGAACTATGCAGGAGTTGGATACATTGTATGTTAATAATAACACCAGATCAAGGTGGGCATTCTGAAGAAACTGTATTGCTGACAAACATAGGTGAAGTATGCTGGAAATAGAAATAGAGAATAAGGGAAACATGCTAAAATATCATGGAGTGAAACAACTTTTATTGAGGTATGCACATTGGATGTAGTACACATGGCAAAAAAAACTTCATTGAAATACAGGGTGTTTGTAGTATGCCATGTCCTGCTCCGCTGCCACTCTTCCCTTGCACTTGCTGGCAATTACTGACTGTCAAATGTTAGCAGGAGTTGCTGTGTAAATACAACAGTTGTAGAAGCTACTGCTGTCCAAAATGGACCTTCTGACACTAGAGACAGAGATACTGTATAAAGTAACATTGATACTTTTGTATCTACTCTGTTTCACTGATCTGCAGATCAAAGATGCATGCTCTTCCATTTCTATATGATGTCAGCCAAAGCAACTACAAAAAAAAAAAAAAAAAAAAAAAAAGCTTTTGTTTCTATTTAACCCCTTATTAAATTATTAAATTACCCTATTCAGCCCTAACAAATTCATTTTCCTTCTTCCTATAACTTGCAGATTTTTGTATTTCTTTCTTCCTGCTTTTTATATTTCTGTTTCTAACCACAGCATTCCTCTGCGGTTCCTGTGTGGTGTATTTTGTAGCACATTCATTTGAATGGGCTGCAAATAATGTCACAATGCAAAAAAAATGTGTGTACCCACTGCCAATCGCTGCACCAAATCACATGGTACTGTGTTACCATGCAATCTGATGATTGCAAATCCACTGTGTTTGAGATCTGCATTTGGGGTGCCAGTAAGCAACACATCGGCACCCACAGTAGATCACAAAGGTGTGCGTTTTGAACACAGTGCTATAAATGTGTTTGGAATGCATCTTTCCTGCACCTCGTTCTGGTGTGAACTGGCCCTTAAACCTTTTCTTTTCTTTTTTTTAAGTGTAGGATTTGTAAATAAGTACTTAAAACTATCTAGTGTTTGAGATGATCAGACAACACCAATCTCCTTTGGGGCACTATCTCAAGTGTGCATGCAAAAAAAAAAAAAAAAAACCTTATAGGGCTCCATCCACCCCATGGGTACTACCCAGTGTAAGGTGGAGATCCCCAAATGAAGTGGGACTTTCAAACGTGCCAAAAATGGGAAATACAAACATACGCAAAATATAAAACCAAATGAATTTTTATTACAAAATGTAGTTAAAATTCCATCTATTAAAAAACCCCAAGTATTACATCAAGTATTTTGTCTACATGGTTTTTACAAACATGAATAATTATAGCATTATATCAGCAAGTAGGATTGATGTGTTTCACATAGCTTGCTTCCTCAGGATCCACACTTGAACATGCATGAAAAAAGAGATGGCTTCATTATCCAAACATATCAAGTGTAATAAAGGAGGGCTGTGACAAACAACCAGATGGCAATACTAAAAGTGCAATAGTCCACCAAGGAGCATTATCTCTTACACTTAGAAGGAGCAGTTAAATCCAAATGACTTTAACCTATTCCACTAAATCTGATATGTCCCCAAAGCATAGTCCAAGAGGTAAAGCACTTGTTGGTCTTAGGGTCAGCTAAAAATCTACCCAATATAAATCCACTCCTTAGCATGTGATGTGGAATTGGGTTGATAGAGGTAGTGATAGTTCAGCACTCTGGGTCATTAGGATCTCAAATGTAAAGAGTTATAAGTTATAACAAAGAAAGCCAAGTATTAAGCCCCTATATGTCCCTCCTTGGACTGTGCTGGGCCTTAAAGGATACAATGTCCTCAAAGAACCTTCCAATTTCTCAATGGCATGAGAAGCATCTGCCTAATGTATAAATTGTCTACTAGCACATAGCATTTATTCTTCATATACTGTATTACTGGACTTGGTGTGGACTTCAACTGATATATGTAGTATCCTTGTAGTTCCTTTAGGCTCCATATGTATTCCAAAAAATGTTCACTTCCTATGGATGGGCAGCCTCATTGATACAATGCATGGATTTCACCTTCATGGACAACAGTACATTAAAGCATCCCCCATTAAACTGAGGACAATCCTAAACTCCTCTTTATATAGATAACAGGCATACAATACATGTGTAAGGTGCATTCACACAGATCCAAAACCCATCATATCCTCGCAAATACACTCACAGGCCACTTTATTAGGTACACCTTGCTAGTGCCAAGAAAACATCCCTCACACCATTACACCACCACCAGCCTGACCCGTTCATACAAGGCAGGATGGATCCATGCTTTCATATTGTTTACACCAAATTCGGACCCTACAATCTGAATGTAGTCTGCCCATTCTCCTCTGGCATTTGACATCAAGGCATTTTCGTCCACAAAACTGCCGCGCACTGGATATTTTCTCTTTTTTGGACCATTCTCTGTAAACCCTAGGGATGGTTGTGCATGAAAATCCCAGTAGATCAGCAGTTGTGGAAATACTCCGTCTGGCACTAACAACCATGCCATGTTCAAAGTTACTTAAATCCCCTTTCTTCCCCATTCTGATGCTCAGTTTGAACTTCAGCAAGTTGTCTTCACCATGTCTACATGCCTGGATGCATTGATTTGCTGCCAGGTGATTGGTTGATTAGCAATTTGCGTTACCAAGAAATTGAACAGGTGTACCGAATAAAGTGGCCGGTGAGTGTATATGCCAATAAAACGCTGTGAATATACACACGTTTTTGTGGGGCACTAGACCCTCCACTCAGGAATACCAGTGAGTATAGAATGTCCATTCATAAATAACCTTATCCCCAATGTTATGACACAGACTCATTCCATACTGATAGTGACAAACAGTAATGCCTCAGTATAGACTTCTTATCAGCCCAGGGTAAAGTTACTATCCATACCCGTTTCCCAGAGACAATCCCGATTGTGAGGGGTCTGCGCCCAAAAAAATGGATGTCCCTGGATTTGTCCCTGAGTGCCACCACCTCTCCAATTCATCACACTGCACAAGCATCAGTTCAAAAGTGGTGCCAGTAGACTGCTCCACCTGTGCAGTTTTGGACTGAGCATGGCTGAAGCGGTCTGAGCATGCCTGACAACATAAATGGCTGTACACACACACAGCCCTCTAGTCTACCTGTGCCATTTTATAACTGACACTTAATCAGTGTGATAAACTGGAGTCCTGAACTGTGAGGTTTTCAGTCTACCCTGCTGGGCACAAGCTGCAATTGGTGAGAAACTCCAAACCTGGCTTCTCAAGGACTAACATAGAATTCTGGGGTCAGAATTAAAATAACACACAGAGTTAATGGCCTAAACTCTGTGTTACTTAATCATGACCCCTAAACTCTGTACATTACTTAATCATGACCCCTGAACTCTGTACATTACCTAATCTTGACCCCTGAACTCTGTATATTACTTAATCCTGACTTCTGAACTTTGTGCATTGCTTAATTTTGAACCCTGAACTCTATGTGCATTACCTAATCCTGATACCTGACCTATGTGCATTACAAAAAGTGGTTATAAAGCCTAATTATAGCATCAGTATTCCCCCTCCCCCAAACTTTTACTTACCTGAGCCGTCATTTGATCCAGTGCTGTGCATGTCTGCAGCTCTTCTCTCCCCTCACTTCCTGGTTTTTAGGCTTTGCTGAGGCAGCGAGAACCATTGGCTGTCAATCAAAGCCAATGATGAAGGAGCAGGGGGCAGGGGCAAGTCCTGCTGTCTGCATCTATAGACATAGACAGCGAGGCTGGGATGGCAGCCTCGCTGCCATCTATTGCAGCTTTCTATTGAGGCACTCGCTGCAGCTAGGAGCACTGTCAGGGAACCCAAGAAGAGGAGGTTCAGGGCCACTCTGTGTAATTCCATAGAGCAGGAAAGTATAAACCAGTTTTTTTTAATGCATTTAAAATCACTTTAACCACTTGCCTACCAGGCACTTTTACCCCCTTCCTGCCCAGGCCAATATTTTCCTTTCTACGCTGTAGCACTTTAAATGACAATTGCGCTGTCACACAACACTGCACCCAGTGGTTTTTTTCTTTTTTGCACTAGAAACGAAAAAAGACCGAAATATTTGAACAAAATGCGGTTTTCTTTGTTTCTGTTATAACATTTTGCAAATAAATAATCCTACACAAATTTAAGCCAAAATGTATTCTGCTACATGTCTTTGGTGAAAATAACCCACATCTGTGTTTATTATTTAGTTGGTAGGAAAGTTATAGAGTCCACAAACTATGGTATATATCTAAAAGTAAAATCCTGATGTACAGACAGCTGTTCTGATTTCTTGAGACCCAAAAAGCCAGGACACTATAAATATCCCCAAAGGAGCCTAGGCAACTACCCCCCTACCTCCACCTCTAAATCTACTTCTCCCCCCACCTACCTCCAAAAAGCCACCCATGACCAGTGCTGAAGAAGGTGACCCTAGAAGGTGAGGAGCCTAGGTACCTACATTTACCCCACCTATCTCCCCCAACCTACCTCTACCCCACCACCCCTCTGGACAGCACCCATGACCAGGCGGTGCAGGTGCTGAAGACAGGGAAGGTGGTGACCTTGGAAGGTGAGAAGCCTAGGCACTTTCCCTTCATACCTACTTCTACAAACCCACCCCCCTCCCTCTAATACTCCAACACCCACCTATTACCCCCTACCTCTCCTCCCGACTGCCACCCAAGACCAGGTGGTGCAGGTACTGAAAAATGTGGGGATGGAGGTGACCTTATAAGGTGACCTCCACCCACCTACCTCTACCCCACCTGTCCCTCCAAACCTACCTCTACCCTGCCCCTTCAGATGGTCACCCATGACAAGGTGGTGCAGGTACTTAAGAATGTGAGGATGGAGGTGACCTTATAAGGTGACCTCCACCCAGGGCTGTTGTTAGAAACCACGGGGCCCATATAGATGACCTAACAGGGCCCCAGCTAAAAAAAAGAACATTTTTTTTTTACGATGCTTCAGTTATGAATGAACACAGTGAGTGATTGGTACCAATCACTCATTATGTACATTCAGGAAAGAAAGGGGCTGGTAAATGTAACTTATTTACTGGGCCCATCCCCCACTCTCCATTCTGAAGGATTCTACTGTGTGCTTGCTTGCAGCTGCCTGTGGGAAGCCGACAGCACTGTCGGGGGTGGGAGCACATGATGGAGGCCTGAACAGCAGAGGGAAACGTATGGTGCACAGGGAGAAAATGGGTGCAGCGGGGGGGGGGAGCAATTACTGGAAATGATGCCCTGTATGACTATCTCTGTAGCAGATGGGATGGAGAGGAGACGAAGCCAACTTTCAGCTGCTGCAAAAGAGCCATACAGGGGATTGGTTCCAATAATTCCACGCCATGCTGATCACCCTCCCTGCCCACATCCAAGTCACAAAGTTTCCTGGGCCCCCCTGCTGGTCTGGGCCCCGTACAAGAGGACTGCTGGTACCCCCTTATCCACGACCCTGCCTCCACCCACCTACCTCTACTCCACCTGTTCCCCCCAAACCTACCTCTACCCAACTCCCCCTTCGGATGGCCACTCATGACCAGGCAGTGCAGGTGCTGAAGGAGGTGACCCTGAAAGGTGAGGAGCCTAGGCACTGAACCCAGTTCTCTGACCCCTTCAACTCCCCCAAGTCATAACCCTAGCGGAAGGGACCAGAGTTAGGAGGCACAAACTACTTACCTTGCCCCAGACGCTGACAACCCACACTACGCCACTGGGTATAGCGGTAGGTATAACAACTGACTATTATGAGCACCCTGCTGACAACTCAACCACAGGCAGATCACCCATGCTCCTCAGTGATGGCCCCTCGCCCTGAGATCTGATCATAACTGTTTCATGTACAGGAATGCAGACAACACAAGATGCTGGTGTGAGGAATCATGTTGTACAACAGAACTACATCCAGGTCAGCATAGAACAGGAAACAGGAAGTACAAGGCAATGCAATATTACCATATGCAAGTAGGGTCACAGTATTTGCATAATAACTCTATAACAATAACAGCCAATCAGGATGCCTCAGCACTGTCACGTGTGTTCCCGCAGTGTCAAATCTCTGATTGGAGGGAAGCGCTGGAAGGGATCTGTCACACGAAGCTGAGGTGAGGAGAGCGCTCACACAACCACCTCCATAGGAGAGCTATGTATCCGGTCAGCGTATCTGTCCGCTCTACACCTACCTGGTTTTTCCCACGGAGGCGGGATGTGATTGGTGGAGATCAAATGAGCGGGAACTCGCAGCGCGGGAAGAATGTGTGAGGGAAGCTAGTGAGGAAGGGTGTCATGGTATATCATTCTAGAGGACTCATTCACTCAGGGTCTGAGGAGTATTGTTCATCTGCATAGACTGACGCAGGCTAAATTTGTGTGATTATTAGAAGCAAATATTTTCTTTACACCATGCAGGTGTATGAGGTAAAAATGCAGTATGTCTCCAATTGATGCAGCGCAAAACACCTCGCCGCAGGTCATTGCAGAACGAACCAGTGTGATGAGCTGTAACAAAACATTTCCTTCCTAGCAGAGCACACATTATTTGGAACACATACAGGCAGCTGTAAACAACCCCTCAGGCTAGATTCAAGCTTTTCTGTTGGGATGCATCACCTTAACCACTTACTCCCCTTCCTGACCAGGCCATTTTTTTGCGATACAGCGCTGCATTACTTTAACAATTGCGCGGTCATGCAACGCTGCACCCAAATGAAATTTATGCCCCTTTTTCCCCCACAAATAGAGCTTTCTTTCGGTGGTATTGGATTAAAGGAGCCATCAAGCACAGTGTATAGCTAGAAAATGGCCTCTACCTAGGCTTCTTCCAGGCCCCTGGAACATTATGCCCCACCCACACAGCTTAGACATAGAGACCACTATGACTAGACCCCATAAGTAAGGCGAAACAAAAAACGTTAGGGGTGTGGCCTGGGAGGCGCCTAAGCTGAGGCCGCTTTCTGTCTTTACTCTGTACATGGGCTGAATGTGTTTTGTAAATTCACAATATATAACTGGACATGAATCTGCATAAATAATAACTGTAGATTTTTGTTTCAGGGAAAATCCAATTCAATCCAAACCTTAATTGATCACTTGATCAGGAAGAATGTTTCTTCCCCGTAGAGCTGGGCTTTAAAGCAATGGCGTTTGGCATGTTTCTATTCCACATTTATGTGCTGCTTGGTGGTTTAAAGCCTTAGGCTCCATGTACACTGCAGCTGATAAACTGACGTTCAGGAGCTGTTCTGCATTTTTTTCAGCAGCCCCTGAACTCTCCCTAATGTTTTCCTATGTGTCCATGTACACATCGTCGTTCACAGGCAGTTGAGTTTACAGTCGTTCTTTTGAACGCATCAAACTGGCGTTCAGGAGTAGATTTTGCTGGCATTGCAAACGTCAATCACTTGTAAACGCGGTTAACTGCATTTATAAGCGTTTGCATTTAGAAGTGTTTTTTAACTGTTCCATGTCCAGATGCTGTCCAGAGCCTTTTTTCATCATCAGAAATGCATGCAAAGCGTTTTCCATGTATTCAAATGGACCCGGTACACCAGCGCAGTCAGTTCCAGGTTTCGCATGAAGGAAAAAATGGTAGAACTCGCGGCATTATGATCATGATGGGATCCATAGTGAATACAACCAGAAAATACAGGTCATCTCAACACATACTGCTCTCTCTGCTTCTGCTCTCTCTATTCCTCTCAAAATGTCTGAAATAGTTAATTATTTACTATTTTTTAGTGCATTCTGGGCATTTGGGAGGTTATCTTTTAAAAACGCTTTTAAACGCAAACGCGCATAAACGTATGCAAACGCTCCTAAACTGACGTTTTTTAACCTACATTTTCCAGCAGCCAGTTTCCATTTTTCAGGAGAGTTTTCTAAACGCCCCGTGTACATGATCACTTACACTTGTTTTGAAAATGAAGTGATCTGATATTTGTACTTTTAGTAAAATAACATTCATTTTGTTCTCTGTGTCAGCAGTAATATGCCAATAAAACCTTTCTCATTTGCTGTTCCTGAAACACGATTTCTTCACTCTACAAAATATGTTTACAAGTTCAAAATCCGATATGGGGTCTGCTTTAGGTAAGTGTTACATGGATATTTAAAAGGTTTTTGATGTTTATAGTGTTAGTTCACCTTACTTATTTTTCCTCAAAACATCCCTATGCATTACAGGGTCCTTAACAAATGAAAATGCTGCGCTCTGTTTTGCAGATAAACTTACAAACAAGCACTTCCAACTATGTTCCTTACCCACACATGCGTAGTTTGCTCTCTCTCGCAGACTCAGCTTTTTGCGAGAAAGAGAGCAGACTGTATATCTGTGGGTAAGGAATGAAGCCAGGACTGCTTCTTTCTAAATTTCTAGGGCCACACATCCAATACCTTGGATGGTCTTGTTAGGTGTTGCTGGGTAAGGTGGAGGGAGCCTAGAGAACATCCTTTTGTTGATCCCCTATCCGGTGAATGAACCCAGAAGAGACATGTATTATGTCACTTATAGGTTTAGCCCTGTCATTCCCTGGCTGCTGTGGCCAGGAATGAAGCTGATCATGCAAGATCTGTGCTTGATCAGCTTAATTTGGGTATTATAGACCCCCCAAGGTCTCCTTAAAGAGGGCCTGTCACTAGCAATATGCTATCACATAGGGGGATATTGGTCCCCTATGTGATAACAATAAAGTTAGGTAAAAAAATAAACATAATGAGAAAACCCCTGAAAAAAAATATTTTCAAAGCCCCCAGACACATACATACATAATTGTGCGCATTGTGGGCTCCTACATACAATAATGACAATTGTGCAACACATATTAGGCATGACCGTGTGCTGGAGGAAGAAAAATAATTCTAGGGCCATCATTCAGGGTTAACTCTTAACTAATTTCATTAAATTGCTTCGTAACTCTGCGCTAAGACAAAATTTCTTATTACTAAATAAAACCCCAAAAAATGAAAAGTAATGAAAACACTTGCTGCTGCAAATATATCCGCATATGCAGATCCAGTCTTTTAAAATCCACCATGTAGGGATATGTATTAAACCACCAAAACAAATCAATACACAACTCCTAACTAATGACTTGTAAAGGCTTTTAAAGTATCGCCCATAGACTGTTTTTGGGTAGTGAAGTTTGTAACCATTTCATGCGCGTGCACAATGTTACAAATCAAATTAACTTGATACAAATCACATATTTTATATTTTACCCACAAAATTGGGTAATATATTGTGTTTGCGTGCACATAAATTAACTTTAGTGTATTTTGTACTGAAATTATATTTTAAAACAGTGATAATATCATGTGACATAAAAACTACCACCATTTTATTTGCAGGGTCCCCGCTTTCAGAATACATGTCATATATGGGGATTTTAACTAATCTTTGTGCCTACTGCTTCTTAAGAATATTTAAACAGTTTAATGCTCATATTCTTAGCATAGGTGCACTCTAAAGAGGAATTGCATTAGAGGTGGTGGAGAGAACTTTCCATAAAGTGTAAGTATGTTGTATGAACAGAATGCCTACATTATGGTAAAATTGCCTTCCAGAGATGAGAGTCAACCTCTCTCAGGGTGCACTCACACTAGCACTTTTAACTGGTCCCAGGTGCAACTCAACCCATTGGTCCCGTTCGTTTGTGTATTGTGAGTGCTCTGAACTGCCCCGGAACCGGATGAGCACACTGCGCTTGGGACTACTTGGAAGAAGCGGTCCTGGGCCCAGTTCACTTGTGATCCAGTATGGTTTGCTGCAGTGTGAGTGTAAACCATGCCAGAGAACAGTTCTCTCCTTGGAGAAATGTGTAGTACAACAGGGATCACTGGTCTGGATAACAGAGGAGAGTGCAAAGGAAAACTTCAGAATTGATCTCAGGTTAAACCTGCCCAAGTGTGAGCGCACTATCAGCTGGCTTTGCTGCCATCTTCCCTGCTGCTTCATTTGCTTTCAACATCTTTCTTCTAAAGCTTTGGGGGGGGCAGTGATGATGCAACTTTCACACATGCCTGCTAGAGTTGTATTGTCCGGCAATGGGCTCCACATCTTGCTGTACCATTGGGAAGAGTGTGAGTTCTCTTTTTTTTTTTAATTTAACCTGTCACGGGTTCATCCGTACACCACGCCCACAGCGACTAGCTAACCGAGGCGCGCACGTGCGGCCGTGACTTGGGGTAAGAGGGAATAAAGGGGACTTAACGTTGAATATACAGTGAGGAACAGAAGTATTTGAACACCCTGCGATTTTGCAAGTTCTCCCACTTACAAATCATGGAGGGGTCTGAAATTCACATTGTAGGTGCATTCCCACTCTGAGAGACAGAATTTTTTTTAAAAATTCAGGAAATCACATTGTATGATTTTTAAAGAATTTATATGTCTTGCACTGCTGAACATAAGTACACAGTATTTTCTGGCGTATAAGACTACTTTTTATACTTAAAAATATACCCCAAAAATTGGGGGTCGTCTTATACGCTGGGTATGAAATGTGAACCTTGAGTTTGTTTGGGTCAAGCTGGCTGGATGTGTGGTAATACTGTACATACAGTATACTGTGCTGAGTCAAGCTGGCTCAAAACAAATGTCCCTATGACAGATTAATCTGTCAACCCGCTGGATGTGCGGTATATACAGTATACTGCGCTGAGCCAAGCGGTTTCAAAACGTACTGGTACGTCCCTACTGTAATCAGCCTGCTGGATGCGTGTATGTACGGTAGCTGCGGCTACATACAGTATACGCTGGGCCAATCACGACGAGTGATGTATTCTACTAATGAATACAAAGCCTGCTCGGATTGGCTGAGTCAGAGAGGTGGGCTGATGATGTCACAACCTTAGCCAATCCGAGCAGGCATTGTATGTATTAGTAGAATACATCGCTCGCCGTGATTGGCCCAGTGTATACTGTATGTAGCTACAGCTACCGTACATACACGCATCCAGCGGGCTGATTACAGTAGGGACGTACCGGTACATTTTGAAACCGCTTGGCTCAGCGCAGTATACTGTATATACCGCACATTCAGCGAGCTGAGAGATTCATCTGTAATAGGGACATTTGTTTTGAGCCAGCTTGGCTCAGCGTGGTATACTGTATGTACATTACCGCACATCCAGCAGGCTATATATACTGTATACTGTATGTAGCCAAAGCTACCGTATTACCGCACATCCAGCGGGCTGTATATATACTGTATGTAGCCGAAGCTACCATATTACCGCACATCCAGCGGGCTGTATATATACTGTATACTGTATGTAGCCGAAGCTACTGTATTACCGCACATCCAGCGGTAACCATCTGATTTGGTATTTGATCCATATGATGACTGTCTTACAAATGTATCACAAGATGTCATTCATGAACTTATGATGTCAGAGGATGAACATGAGGATTTTGAAGGATTTTAAGTACCGGTAAGTCATAACCATTTCAATTAAAAAATCTGATGTCTTTAAATGGTGTTGCCTCGGAAGGGGGGTAGTCTTATACGGCGAGCATAGCCCTAAATCTTTGTTTTAACTGGAAAATTAGGGGGTCGGCTTATACACCCAGTCGCCTTATACGCCGGAAAATATGGTATTTGAACACCTAAGAAACAGCAAGAATTCTGGCTCTCAAAGACCTGTTACTGTGCCTTTAAAAAGTCCACCTCTACTCCACTCATTAATCTAACTTAGTAGCACCTCTCTGAGCTCTTTAAAGACACCTGTCCACCCCACAGTCAGTCAGATGCCAACTACTACCATGGGCAAGACGAAAGAGCTGTCAAAAGACACCAGAGACAAAATTGTGGACCTCCACAAGGCTGGAAAGGGCTATGGGGCAATTGCCAAGCAGCTTGGTGAAAATAGATCAACTGTTGGAGCAATTGTTAGAAAATGGAAGAGGCTAAATATGACTGTCAGTCTCCTTCGGACTGGGGCTCCATGCAAGATCTTACCACGTGGGGTATCACTGATGATAAGAAAGGTGAGCAATCAGCCCAGAACTACAAGGGAGGAGAATAGGCCCCAAGCACTAACTTATACAGTGAGGATCAGAAGTATTTGAACACCCTACGATTTTGCAAGTTCTCCCACTTAGCAATCATGGAGGGGTCTGAAATTCACATTGTAGGTGCATTCCCACTCTGAGAGACAGAATTAAACAGTGGTTTTAAACTGCTTGACATGCATGCTAGGATTATAAAATGTAGAAAAGAAATATCTTTGTGTTGTGGCGTCTAACAAAGTCTACACACAAAGTTTATCAATCTTGGGACCCTTTCACAAAGTGACAGAATCCAATTTGCTCAGCAGGGGATCTGCTGAGGAGAGCAGAGCAGGCAGATGACAAGTCCGTACCTGCTCAGTTTATGCAGAGCAGGCATGGATAGAGCCCACTTCGCTTTATGGGTAGCCTTCTAATCCACCTAGACAGAGAGAGACGCAACCCGTTCCATTTAAATTTAAAACCACCAGTCCAAAGGTATACATAGACCATCTGATCAGGTCTGCCTGAAAATCTGCTCAGATTGCCTATGTGAAAGGGGCCCTATAGATTCAAGAAACACAGTTCATTCTATTCCGACATTTTTGTTTAATAACACATTTTTTTCTATCAAAAAATGTTTTGTACTGTTATTGTAAATCAGCAATAGTAATTTTAAAGCCCAGCTGAATATTATTTAGAAATTCAATAGTTCAACTCAGGGAGTAAAAAAAAAAGTACTCATCAAGCAAACCTTACTTACCAAACAATCTCCAGCAGCTATTATAAAGTCCGTGTCTGGTCAGGAAACTGCAGACGGAAGCATGTCTCTGTATGAGAGAGCAGCAATATCTTGGCTGTGGTCTGGCATGCTTCCCTCTAACTCAAAGCTAAACAATCAGCAAAGCACACACTCCCGGACAAATCTGGAACTGTCCCTAAAATATATAGAACGTGGACCACTATGCATCAACACAGTGTTTCTCAACCTCTTTGCAGTCGAGGCACCCTTCAGAATTATGCACACTCCATTTTAAAATGTAAAAAACATAGTTTTACATAAGGCAGCCACATTCACACAGTTAGGACACACAACATTAGAGGTGATATATTCTTACAAAGCAAACACACCTTTGCACACTGGTACGCCTTAGTATTCCATTGTTTCTCTTCTTCAGTTTTTCTCTCCTTCACTCAGCTTATGTGAGCCCAGTGCTGACAGCCAGGGCAGGGGAGGGTCAAACAAGGCTGCTGTGCAGGTGTCCAACGTCCTACTTATCTAATGATGACATAATTGGTTGTTAGGACTCTGGTGGCTGAAAGATTAGAAAGGTGCAGAATTAAACCCCAAGGCTTTGTGTAACTAAAAAGCAGGCCTCATCTGCCCGCTGACTTGTATACAAATTTTTGGCAATTTTTAGGCATGTTGCCAAGGCACCCCTGAAGAAACCTGAAGGCACAACTGGGGTGCCTGGACACCCTGGTTGAAAGGCTGCATCAGCATATCCTAAATGAAAAGGTCTGAAAAAAAGATCGTGTATGAGAAAGTCTAGAAAAACTCATTCTAACTTCCTATGTTTAAGATCACTCAAAGATGACTGACAAAGAAACTCAAGATTTTGATTCTAGACTGGGTCCTCAGCTTTAGCAGACTTGGTTTCTCTTTAGCAGAACAGAATTGCATGTGTGAGAGAGGCTTTGCATGGACTGAAATTTTCTTTCTAAGTTGATATTGGAACAAGTGGATACTGTGTGTGTGTGTGTATATATATATATATATATATATATATATATACAGTCATGGCCGAAATTGTTGGCACCCTTGATATTTCTCCAGGAAATCATGTATTTCTCACGAAACGTATTGCATTAACACATGTTTTGCTATACACATGTTTATTCCCTTTGTGTGTATTGGGACAAAACAAAAAAAGGGAGGAAAGAAAGCAAATTCGACATAATGTCACACAAACCTCCAAAAATGGGCTGGACAAAAGTATTGGCACCCTTTCACAACTGCGGATAAATAAGAATGTTACAAGCATGTGATGCTCCTGTAAACTCACCTGGGGCAAGTAACAGGTGTGGGCAATATAGAAATCACACCTGAAAGCAGATAAAAAGGAGAGACGTTCACTTAACCTTTGCATTGTGTGTCTGTCTGTGCCACACTAAGCATGGACAACAGAAAGAGGAGACGAGAACTGTCTGAGGACCTGAGAACCAAAATTGTGGCAAAATATCAACAATCTCAAGGTTACAAGTCCATCTCCAGAGAACTAGATTTGCCTTTGTCCACAGTGCGCAACATTATCAAGAAGTTTGCAACCCATGGCACTGTAGCTAATCTCCCTGGTCGTGGACGGATGAGGAAAATTGATGAAAGATTGCAACGCAGAATAGTCCGGATGGTGGATAAGCAGCCCCAAACATGTTCCAAAGACATTCAAGCTGTCCTGCAGGCTCAGGGAGCATCAGTGTCAGCGCGAACTATCCGTCGACATTTAAATGAAATGAAACGCTATGGCAGGAGACCCAGGAGGACCCCACTGCTGACACAGAGACATAAAAAAGCAAGACTACAGTTTGCCAAAATGTACTTGAGTAAGCCAAAAGCCTTCTGGGAAAACGTCTTGTGGACAGATGAGACCAAGATAGAGCTTTTCGGTAAAGCACATCATTCTACTGTTTACCGAAAACGGAATGAGGCCTACAAAGAACAAAACACAGTACCTACGGTAAAATATGGTGGAGGTTCAATGATGTTTTGGGGTTGTTTTGCTGCCTCTGGCACTGGGTGCCTTGACTGTGTGCAAGGCATCATGAAATCTGAGGATTACCAAAGGATTTTGGGTCGCACTGTAGGGCCCAGTGTCAGAAAGCTGGGTTTGCGTCCAAGATCCTGGGTCTTCCAGCAGGACAATGACCCCAAACATACGTCAAAAAGCACTCAGAAATGGATGGCAAAGAAGCGCTGGAGAGTTCTGAAGTGGCCAGCAATGAGCCCAGATCTAAATCCCATTGAACACCTGTGGAGAGATCTTAAAATTGCTGTTGGGAAAAGGTGTCCTTCCAATAAGAGAGACCTGGAGCTGTTTGCAAAGGAAGAGTGGTCCAAAATTCCGGGTGAGAGGTGTCAGAAGCTTATTGATGGTTATAGGAAGCGACTGATTTCAGTTATGTTTTCCAAAGGGTGTGCAACCAAATATTAAGTTAAGGGTGCCAATACTTTTGTCCAGCCCATTTTTGGGGTTTTGTGTGACATTATGTCATATTTGCTTTTCTGCCTCTGTTTTATATTTGTTCCAATACATACAAAGGGAATAAACATGTGTATAGCAAAACATGTGTTAATGCAATACCTTTTTTGTGTGAAATACTTGATTTTCAGGAAAAATATCAAGGGTGCCAACAATTTCGGCCATGACTGTATAGATAGTGGGGTTAGCTCAGGTGGGGGATCACCTTCCGTGGGAAAAAGGATAGACCGCACAGCAGGCTTTCTTAAAATCTGACTGGTTGTCAGCTTTATTTTCAGGTTTGCAAAAATGTCAAAACAACAAAAACAAACGCAAACCTTTTCTTGTAGATATAGTACACACACAGCTCTCTCAGAATACCTCTCTGAGTCCCAGGCCACGAGCGACTCCTTGCTCCAGCCCTGCCTTTTTTATACCACCTATTGGTGGTCATCAGCGGAGCACAAAATCCGGTCTAGAACCACCTCTGCCATTGTGGCCCCGAAAACCCGGAGTGGACTCCACCTTACACTTCACAGTATGACCTCATGCGAGGTGACACATATCGTCCATCCATCACCTTGCCATTCATACTGTCACATATCCCCCCCCTCTGCTCAAGCCCCTGTGGCTGAGCAACTGTCCCAACCAGGCAATGGACCCAGGAGAGGGCATCTACATTGCTTTGCAGTTTCCCCGCTCTGTGTTCCACCGTAAATTTGAACGCTTGTAGCGCAAGAAACCACCTTGTCACTCGGCTATTTTTCTCCTGGTTATCGCACATCCATTTGAGCGGGGCATGATCAGTAACCAACTTGAACTGTCTTCCTAACAGGTAATATTTCAGGGCCTCCAAGGCCCATTTGATGGCCAAACCTTCCTTCTCCACAATGGCATAGTTTCTCTCATGTTTGTTGAGCTTTCTACTTAGGAAGACCACGGGGTGCTCCTCCCCTTCTCTGATTTGGGACAGTACAGCACCTAGTCCCACATCAGAGGCATCAGTCTGTACCACAAACTCTGTTGTGAAATCTGGGGTCACAAGCACAGGTTGGGCACAGAGAGCTTGTTTCAGCCTTTGAAATGCGGTCTCCACCTCAGGATTCCACTTAACCATGACTGACCCCCTACCTTTTGTCAGATCTGTCAGTGGGGCTGCAATGGTGGCAAAATTGGGGATAAACCGCCTATAGTATCCTGTGATCCCAAGAAATGCCCGGACTTGCTTTTTATTTTGGGGCAACTTTTGAATTGCCTCGCTTTTATTTGTCTGAGGCCTAATGAGACCTGGACCAATAATGTAGCCAAGATATTTGGCCTCCTCCAAGCCTATGGCACACTTTTTGGGGTTGGCGGTAAGACCTGCTTCCCTCAGCGAATCTACTAGCGCTTGCAAGCGGGACAAATGAGACTCCCAGTCTGGACTGTGGATGACGACATCGTCCAAATAGGCAGCTGCATGTTGGCGATGTGGTCTCAACGTTTTGTCCATCATTCTTTGGAATGATGCCGGAGCACCATGTAAACCAAACGGCATCCGCTTATACTGAAAGGACCCCACGGGGTAGAGAATTCTGTCTTTTCTTTTGCAGCTTCCGTTAAAGGAATCTGCCAAAACCCTTTGGTTAAATCTAAGGTGGTTATGTACCGAGCCGTTCCCAATCTGTCAATGAGCTCATCCACCCGAGGCATCGGGTACGCATCAAATTTAGACACACTGTTCAGTTTCCTGAAATCATTACAGAAACGAATTGTTCCATCTCTTTTTGGGACCAACACTATGGGACTCGACCACTCACTGTGAGATTCCTCGATCACTCCCAACTCTAACATGTCCTTTATTTCCTTTGCCACCACTTCCCGCCTGGCCTCGGGTATTCTATAGGGTTATCCTCTCCTTTGTTTTCTCTACACCCAAGTGTCCCCCCATTATATGCCCATGGGCTAAATCCAGTACCATCCGGCGAAAGGGTTTGGGGACCACTAACTGTTCTACCACCTCCTCCCCTTGCTTTACCACTTGATACAGCAAGTTATTTTTAAGAGCCATGTAGGGAAAAGACACCCCTACATCATTTTCAACAGGTTCCCCATCAATTATTTTAATATTTTCACGGGCTCTATTAAGTGTGGAATCTTTCAGCTGTTCCGTACAAAAATCCTCTCCTGACCTCTAGGTCAGGCACCACATTCTGTCCACTCTCATTAGAGCCAGAGATAATCTCTTGTTCCGTATCCTCAATGTCTGGGGTTGGATCCAACTCCTCCTGCTCCCCAGCCATTACAGAGAAAGGGAAAAGATCTACGCCTTCCTCAGACTCCTCCACAGTTTCTACTTCCACTCTGCAGTCAAAAGGGTCAGGAGTGAGTTCAGGTGTTTCCCCAGCAGGGGGAGCTCGGTCCTCCTGACTCCTCTCCTTGTCCCATAACCTCCAGAAATGGGGAAAATCTCTCCCCACTATGGCTTCATAAAGCAGAGAGGGCACCACTCCCACTGAATGTGTCACAGGGCCCCAGGGAGTATCAATCTCTACCATAGCAGTCTGGTAATTACGTGTATCACCATGAATACAAATAACCCCAATAGTGCTAGGGTGTAACCTTGCAGGGTTTACCAAATCACTTTTAACTAAGGTCACAACACTACCCAAGCCTAGCAGAGCAGTTACTGGCTTTTCATCAATTGCAATCACACACATTTGCTTTTCCATGCGTTTCTGACATGCTGCAGTACATACCACCTGTGCAAAAAGAGACATGCATTTTCCTAAATAAGCATTTTCACATTGCATAGGTTCATCATTTAAAGGACAGTTTGCAGCAATATGACCTAACGCATGACACCGATAACATTTTATATGTTCAGTACGTAAACCTCTAAACGGCTTTGGGGACCTTCCTGACCTATTTGGTCAGTCTCTAGGTCCTAAGCCTACAGTCTCATTATCTGACACAATAGTCTTATCATTTTTCCCTGAGCCTTTGACCCATGGAACAGTCCTACCGGATCCTCTGGATAGTTTTCCACCCCTAGTGACACTGGGGTACGGCCCAGGTGAGTGCAAAAAGTCCTCAGCGGCTGCATATCTCTCCACCAGCTCGTTTGCAGATTTAGGGTCTCCATGGCCGACCCACTTCCTCAAAGTGGCAGGGAGCGCACGTAAATATTGGTCAATGACCACACGCTCCACAATCTGAGAGCCTGACAATACCTCTGGCTGGAGCCACTTTTTGGTGAGATGTATCAAATCAAACATCTGGGATCTGGGTGGTTTGTCAGCCCTGTAATGCCACTGATGCACCCGTTGAGCCCGGACTGCAATGGTGACGCCCAGGCGTGCAAGGACCTCAGCCTTCAGTTTCTCATAGTCGTGGGCTTCCCCTGGTTCCAGGTCATAATAGGCTTTTTGGGATTCACCTGTCAGAAATGGTGCAAGCAGTCCTGCCCATTGCTCTTTTTGCCATCCTTCAGCAACCCTTTCAAAAGTTGTGAGATAGGCCTCCACATCATCCGCAAGTGTCAACTTTTGCAAAAAATAGCTGGCCCGCACCATTTTCTGCTCCACTGGCAGCGGATCTGCAGATTCCTTCTTTAATTCCAATAGGTGTTGGGCTATCTGCTTAAGGAGCTCTCGGTCTGGTTGTTGGGCTTCCGACAACCGGCAATTCACTTCCTGTTGTGCTTGTTGAGCCTTCGAAAACTGACGATTCGCCTCCCGTTGTGCTGCATTGGCCTGCAGCAAGGCTCTTATAACTTCCTCCATCTTCCCACTTGCTCAGGAAGTTGCCCGCCAAATCTACCATATGTGGGGTTAGCTCAGGTGGGGGATCACCTTCCCTGGGAAAAGGATAGACCGCACAGCAGGCTTTCTTAAAATCTGACTGGTTGTCAGCTTTATTTTCAGGTTTGCAAAAATGTCAAAACAAACAAAACAGCAAAATAAACCCTTGCCATCCAGGCACTAACTAAACATGAAACTTTCCTCACTCAGAGGTGAAGGGCTTCTCCCTGTCACCCAAAACAAAAACAAACCTTTTCTTGTAGGTATAGTACACACACAGCTCTCTCAGAATACCTCTCTGAGTCCTAGGCCATGAGTGACTCTTTGTTCCAGCCCTGCCTTTTTTATACCACCTGTTGGTGGTCATCAGTGGAGCACAAAATCCGGTCCGGAACCACCTCTGCCATTGTGGCCCCGAAAACCCGGAGTGGACTCCACCTTACACTTCACAGTATGACCTCATGCGAGGTGACACATAGGGGTTTATTTACTAAAGCTGGAGAGTCCAAAATCAGACTCCCTTCTGCATAGAAACCAATCAGCTTCCAGGTTTCATTGCCAAAGCTTCATTGAACAAGCTGAGGTTAGAAGCTGATTGGTTTCTATGCAGAAGGGAGTCTGATTTTGGACTCTCCAGCTTTAGTAAATAAACCCCATATCGTCCATCCATCACCTTGCCGTTCATACTGTCACAATATATATATATATATATATATATATATATATATATATATATGTATGGGAATAGGCATAGGAATTCACATTACATAGAGAATCTTTCCAGAGCTACTTCACCCAAGTTAATGAGGTCTTCTCTCCAGCCTCCACCTCCTCCCTCTTACACATTTGAAAAAAAAATGTTTTATGTAAAAAGTAAAAACCTTTTTTAGGCCTCCTTCAGAAGGATACTGGCATCTGCATGTGCCCCCTGCTGCGTGCAGACAGCCTATGGTGATCTATGCAGACACAGCAGCTGCACGTATACAGCCGCATGTCAGAATTTCTCAGCTGTGCAAGAGCAGGTGCATGGCAATGAATACAGACAATTTGTGTTAAAGGACGCGCACCCACTTTTGCATGGCTGTCAAATTTTGACATGCTGTTGTGTCCATGCAACCGCTACGTCTACATCCACCTTCATAGGCTGTCTCCATGCAGTAGATACAGACATCATACAAAGGCCTCCTTCATGCAGTGTGGGTGCCAGCACACATCTGATCGACGCCTTATTTGTTTATTTATCTTTACTGGCTAAATCCTCGCATAGCCAAGTATGATGTTAAGGGCCTCTCTACATGCACACACATGTTGATGGTATTGCAGCAGAGAGCACCGTGGTGGGCCTGTGCATGTTTGAGATCTCGCAAACTGCCCCCCAGAATGTGTGACATAGACATCCGAAGATGCAATTTACAAGATCTCATGCATGTGCAGACATGGCGGACTGTCGTCTGAAAGAGACTCGCTGCGCATTGGGTCTCCATTAAAGATGATGGCGCTGTAAAAGTGTGGTCAATGAAGAACTTCTGTTTCAAGAAAGACAATGCTGGACTCCATGGTGTAGCAAGTATGTTTTTGGGTATTTTTGGAGACAGGTACACGTTTTGGGCATTTTTACTTTTTCATTTGGGGGTTTGGTAGAGTGAAATTCCTCTTTAAAGTAGACAAAAACTCCTCCTCTCCTGATAGTTCAGAAAATTAGCATAGACGAGAAGCTTTATCCTTACAAATATATATAGAGGAGAGAATGGAGTTTAGGAAACAAATTGAAAGTCATAGACATCTTTGCTCACATACTTATGATGGAAAGGAGATAGCTACAGATACAGGTTTTCAGGATGTCAACACCTGGTCTGCATGTTAATTGCATGTACTTAATTTAGGATTTTCCTCTAAATTTTCTGCCAACCCAAAAGTATATGTCAGCTGTGTTTCTAAAAAAAAATGTTTTTTTTTTAAATTTTTAGTTCTCAGCATATAAAGAGCAAAAGACAGGCTCTCCAAGAATTAGTAGTAAGTATTTTAGTAGTTAAAATGTGATGTAATGTAGTTGTCCAATAAAATGTTATTAAAATCTATAAATAAAATCAATAAAATCTTATCTGTTAATAAACAGCATCTGCTTAAAATCCTATTCCACAGGAGTCCATCAGAGCCATAATTGCCAACCACGATAACTTATATCCATTTTCAACAAGGCGTTTCATGATTTTTCCTTGTATCCTTTGAATACTTTTTTATTATTCCTGCATTGATCTAATGGATGTTATAAAGAACTATACTGAATCCATAAGACTATTTAAATTAGTTCCTGACAATTTTGGCACACAGTCTAATATGCCATCCACAATTCTCACACTAATAAAAATCAGTGGCAATTTAGATAGAAGCCACATAACATACGGTTATGTTTTTGGGGTTTGGAATTTAACACATGGTCAGTACAAGTAAACACCATAGCGATCCTGTCCCTGCTGTTCATTGACACATCTCTGCCACTTAATTGGACTGACCACTTGCATATTAGTGCACAGTCTTCTCTAAACATGTAAGTCTTGTTTAATCTTGACTAGATGTCTCCTAGATAAGAGCAAATGGGAAAGTGCACGTTGTCTGAGGTTTAAATATAAGCATAAGTCCCTCTGTCCATTTCCATATGTCTTCACGGTGTATATAGAGCCTTATTCTATACTTCATGGTAAGTGTGCTTAAATATCACTGGAATAATGTACTTTATACACATTGCTTTACTAATTCTTTGCAATTAGGTGCAATATACAAACACACAGGCCCCAATGTTTTAGCTTCGCCTGTAAATATTAGTTTGAATAACATAAGACTCAGGGTGGGCTTTTTGAAGCCCACCCTCACCTTTCTGTTGGTGCTTTTAAAGTGTTACTAAACCCAGGACCCTGCATTCACTATATCTGGTCTCCTACAGTACATAGAACATGTAAATGCAATTATTTTAGCAATTATAAACTGCTAAATACCTTTTCTCATCAGCAGTATATAGCAGTCTTGTGACTTCTATCTATGTCCGGCCGAGCACTGGTTAAAGTTTGTAGGAGAAAGTTTTCCTTCTCCTCTGACTGCTCTATGAGTTTGATTCACCCCTGACCGTCTGTCTGGATAGTTCTGATTGGCCCTTTGCTTATCACATGCACCCTCCCCAAAAAAACAAACAAAAACTCTTTAGCAATACACATTAAACTGAGCATGTGCAGAGTGAATCCTAGAGCACTGTATTATCTGTACTAGATGGATTGGGGACAGTAGAAGAAGGTGAGGATCAGAGAAGACAGGATCAAACAGTCTTTTTACACAATGCAGAGGATTAACCCCTTAGGTTCCACAGTGAAAATAACGAGCATGCTTTACTGCATATACAGACTCATTTTACTGTTGTGGGTTTAGTAACACTTTAACATTCAATTTGGGATGAATAGTATTCCCCCCCCCCCTCCCAAAAAAAACCACACATACACTAAAAAATGTGATAGTTCAAGCATATTTCATCTTGCACTTTTGAATCTTCTCATCACTATGGAAAATGGCGAATACAGATTCAAAATTCTATCGAAATTCTACTAGTGTATGGCCAGCTTAAGGCAGCCTGTTACACTAATTGACCAATAGGGAGCCAGGCTAACTTAAAACTAAACCAAGCATCAAAGGGCTTGGGAATTTGGGTGCTTATGGGGTCAGCTGCTGGGATGTGCTTATGTTTTATTCTGAAAGCCAGCTTAGAATATTTTAAAGCAAGAGCTGTATTTTAAGGGCTTCAAGAAATCTAACCAGTTTTTTAATGGTGGACAGCAATACAAGTTCTTGTACTTCTTGTATTTCTTTTGTGACTGAGTTCCTTTTAAATGTTTTTAAAATACCAAGCTTGATCTATAGACCACAAGCTAAGACTCTACAGAATGCCTGTGTGTATTAAGTCTTGGATCACAAATATCTACAGGTCATGGAACCAGGGGAAGACTGGGCTGGGGGACATTTGCCCCTACCCTTGGGCGATCTGTTTTGGTCTGGTGCACCTGACTGGTGATGTTCCCAGTCTTCAGAAGCTTGGACCCATATTCAGTGATAGCAGTTGAGCATTTTATAGCTACTTGTTCAAACATTTTGATCACAGCTCTTGTCAAAGGAAAGGTAGTGGGGAATAGGAAATGCACAGTGTAAGATATGAGAAAAGGTGTTAAAGAATAAGGAATGTGCAGCACAGAGACAATGGGGAATATAGAAAGTGCAGGATAGAATAAAGAATGAGGAAATAGGGAATGCACAGTGCAGAATACAGAATGGGGTGGTGGGGAGCAGAGAAAGCAAAACACAGAATATAGATTGAGAAGGTGAGGAAAAGGGAATGTGTAGCACAGAGAAAATAGCACAGAGAAAATAATGAGGCAGTAAGGAATAGGGAAAAAACAGCACAGTACAAAATGAGGCAGTGAAGAATAGGGAGCAGACAGCACAGAGTAAAGAATGAGGTATAGAATATTTTGTGTGCCAGATTTACATACACTCACAGTGCAGTTGCAGAAACAAGCATGTCAGATCACAGCTCTCTTCCAACAACCTCCACCTCCTACTGTGCACACAAGTAATAGAAAACTCTGTCTCCTGGAAAAGTGACACTGCACTTCTTACATCTGGAAAACAAGTGAAGCTGCACAATTAGCAAAAAAGCTGTCCGTTTCTGTCACCACTGTTTGCTTGCTGCCAGGGCTATGCAGTAGAAAAGCTGCATCCAGTTTCAGAAGGTCTGTAAGCACTGCAATGGAGGCTGGGAGAGTAGAGAGTGGTGCACTCTGCATCTGAGGGTCAAATAGAATTTAATTTTTCTTTTATAGACCAGTTTTACACAATTCTTTTGTGCCTTTGTACATTGCACAAATACAATCCCAATTCCAAAAAAGTTGGGGCTCTGTATAAAATCTACATAAAAACAGAATGCAATGTTTTGCAAATCTCATAAACCCATATTTTATTCACAATAGAAAACATATCAAATGTTTAAACTGAGAAAATTTACCATTTTAACAAAAAAAAGTAATAATGAAGTTGATGGTAGCAGCACGTCTCAAAAACATTTTGGATGGGGCAACAAAAAGCTGTCAATGTTAGTGGTGCTAACAAGAAAGAGCTGGAAGAACATTTTGCAGCTAATTAGGTTAGTAACATAATTGGGTATAAAAAGAGTATCTTAGAGAGTCAGAGCATTTCATTAGAAAAGATGGCCAGAAGTTCACCAGTGTATGAAAAGCTCTGCTTAATAACTGTTGAACAGTTTCAGAATAATATTCTTCAATGTAAAATTGCAAAGACTTTTAATATATCATCTACAGTACATAATATCATCAAAACGTTTCAAGAATCAGGAGAAATCTCTGTGCGCAAAAGACAAGGCCAAAATGCAATATTGGATGCCTGTGATCTTCAGGCCCTCAGATAGCACTGCATTAAAAACAGGTTGATTCTGTGAAGGAAAAAAAGAATAAGAGAGGGCGCACTCTCCTCGTGCATTACTGGGATGCAAATAAATTTATTGTGATAAAAACAAATGGATACTCACAAACCAATAGGTCATAAAAACAGAGAGAGCCACAATTGATGGTCCCAAGTAGCGGGAATCCTGTAGTGGAAAGAGCTAATGCGTTTCGGGAATCGTGCTGATTCTGTGAAGGACATCACTGCATGGTCTCAAGAATACTTCCAAAATTCGCTGCTTGTTAACACAGATTGCTGTGTCATCTAAAAATGCAAGCGAAAGCTCTATCATGCAAAAAATAAGCCATATCTGAACATAATCCTGAAAAAACGCCATATTTTCTGGGCCAAAGCTTATTAAAAATGGTCTGTTGCAATGTGGAAAATTCTTCTGTGGTCAGACAAATCAAATATTTTACATTCTTTTTGGCATCCAGGGCAGGTGCATTAGTGTGTATGGAATAGGCAGCTTGCATATCTACAAAGGCACCATTAATGTTGAAATTTATATCCAGGTTGTAGAGCAGCATATGCCCTCATCCAGACAACATATTTTTCGGGAAAGGCCTTGCATATTTCAGAAGGATACTAACCCACATACAGCATGGCTTCATAGTAGACGAGCGAGGGTGCTAAACTTATTAGCCTGCAGCCCAAACCTTTCACCAAATGAAAATATTTGGAGCATCTTGAAATGAAAAATACAACAAAGAAGACCCAGGACTGTTGAGCAGTTGGAATTCTATATCAGGCAAGAATGGTACAACATTCCTCTCCCAAAGATCCAGAAACTGGTCTCCTCAGTTCCCAAACATTTACAGAGTGTTGTTAAAAGGAGACAGGATGCTACACCGTATAAACATGGCCCTCTCCCAACGTTTGTGAGATGTGTTGCTGCCACCACTTTTTTTACTTTTCTTAATAAAATATGGGTTCATGAGATTTGTACATTTTACATAGCATCCCAACTTTTTTTAGAATTGGTGATGTATTTATTTTTTTATTGATTGGGTGTAATTATAGGTAGCTGAATATGTTGTACAACCTATTTACATTGTTAAAGACAGATTTCACCAGAAAAACATACACCACCACAATTAAAATATTAGATGTGTCGCGCTCCACTACTCAAAAGTGTTTACAATACTCTCCCCTTCAAACGTATATAATAGGAACATCTATACTAATTAATAATACATGATCCAAATAAATAAATAAATAATTATTAATCCTTAGTGGTATAATTTAAAATTGAAACACCCCTTGTGCTGTAATTAATTATAATACAATCTTGCTAAATTAATAAAATTGATAATGTGAAAAAACTAAAAAATCTATTCAAATTCCATATGCGTGATATTAAAATTAATCAAATCAGATAAACAAAAAAACCTCCATTCATATTGATATATATGTGCAAAGCATATGTGTGCAAAATCGCAAAATACACATAACAATTTTATGAAAAAATAAAAAAATATTAAAGAGTAATAAACAAGTTAATATAAAAAATAATAAATAATAATAAAAAACTCTATTTAATCTTGCTGTGCAGATGATATAGTATGCTCACCTCACCTGTGCAGCCTAAAATAGTAATTAGAACTGTATACTGATTGTCCTTAACTTGGGTAAAATATAACCGTCCCAATCTGTATATAGAAGTATATGGAAAATATATTGCTGTTGGAGTGGGCTGTAATGTTACTTTCCTTCCACTAGATGGCCTCCCAAATTCTTCTGGGTTATGAGGGCTGGATGGATAGATAGGGATATCTCCCCTCGTCCTGTGGGGGTCTATCTCCTATCCCCTCTTCTTCCCTTTTACTCCTCCAATTTAGGCCATGAAAAAGAAAAAATCCTCACATAGTGCTTTATCCTTTACAAAAGCTTTTAATTTGTCTCCGGCAAAATGCGAACTCACATTCCACAAAGCAATACAGAGCGTTTTTCAATGTGTGCCCTTGCACAATAACAGTACTCGCCGTTCTGCTGAAAGTGGCGTCGTGACGTCAGAGCCCCTCCCCTACGCGTTACGCCACAGGGTCACGTGGCTTCCTCAGGGGGATACAATGAGACGCCATAACGCTACTGCCCTTATATAGGCCGTTCCAGCGCCATTTTCTCGGAGTCCGCACAGAGGCGGCCATCTCAATGGGGCCAGATATTATTGTTTGTGCACATACAATGTGTGCATATATAAAACACATTGCTTTTATTATAATTACATGGTTTATTGAAGAACAACCTTTTACTCTGACTCTATATCACTAGTACTGTGATCGAGCTAGGCACCATCAAATACAGTAATTGGATACACAAAACCTCTACTTTGACATATTAATACTTCTAATGCTTATTATCCCATACTTTACAGTATAAGAATCCTTTAATAAGTTCATTTAAAATATATGAGATAAGATTTAAAAAAGGAACAGAAGTAAAGAAAATATTTTTTAATGTTATAGGGAAAATTGTATAAAAACAAAATAATAAGAAGAAAAATAAAAATAAAAAAATAAAAAAATATATATAACAATAAAAATAAAAATAAATATAAAAATAAAAAATAATAAATAATAAAAATAAAAAATAATAAAAATAAATATAAAATTAGAATAAAAATTAAAATAAAAATAATGAAAATAAAATAAAAATAAAATTAAAATAAAAATGAAAATAAATAAATAAAAATAAAAATAAAAGTTAAAAATAAAAATAAAAAATAAAAGTAAAATTAAAATAAAAATAAAAATAAAATTAGGAAAAATAAATGTAATTTTAATAATTCTTTAAAAATATTAACTTAATCCCCTTACTATCTAGTCGTACAATCTTATAACCATACACAAATCGGTATTGTGCTTATTGCATATCCCTATATGGTTCAAACTCTTATTGTATTAAAATCTATGTTTGAAAAATGTGTTAAATGTTACAAAATCTATTTTTAAAATTTATTTTAATAATTATGGAATGATGATATGGGAAATCACCTACATCAATACACTACCCTTAAGCAGGATTATGCTGCTATCTCAATCTACACATATGTGCATACCCAGACCCACCATATATGCATGTGTCTGAAAACGCACACGAGCGTACACTACACGCAACATGCTGTGTTTATTATTTATTTAAAAAAATGTTTTTTAAATCTTATAAAATGATATACCCTTCACTAATAATTACTGATAAAACAAGATAAGTCAAATTCCTTATTCAGGCCTTTAGGATCTAAACACCTCATTTCATATATCCATTTTGACTCCTTCTTGCTAATCTCTCTGATCATATTATCCCCTCTCCAATGCTTAATGTGCCTCTCTATTCCCCAAAATTGTAAATGGGAAGCATCTGAATTGTGAAATTGACGAAAATGTTGTGATACATGATGATACTTGTAGCCTCTGTTTATGTTATACACATGTTCTTTAATCCTTTCTTTTAGAGCTCTTTTAGTTCTGCCTATATATATGAGGTTACACGGGCATTTTAAAGCATAAATAACTCTTCTCGTTTCACACGAAATAAATTGTTTGATCTTGTATTCTTTATTATTATGGGTGTTAACAAAAGTGTGTCTACGTCTAGGGTTACTCTGAACCCTGCTGCAACTGTAGCAGCGTCCACATGCGTAAAAACCTACACCCTGAAAAAAGCTAGTATTCTTAGAGTGAGGGGGTTCCAAAATATTTTTTACCAATCTGTCTCTCAGATTTGGTGCTTTCTTATATATATATTTGGGTTTATCAGGTATTATATCTTTTAAATGTTTGTCTAACTTCAGAACTTTCCAATGTTTGGAGATTATTTTTTGTACCGCTTTATATTGTTTATTGTAGTGCAAAACTACTGGTACCTCGATGTTTTTTGTAATTTTTTTAGGTTTATCAATCAACATCATGTCTCTATCCATATGGCCTACTATGTTTCTTTCATTCTCAATTTTATCCGGTGCATATCCTTTATCTATGAATCTTTGTTTTAATACTTCACTTTGTGCTCTATAATCAGTTTCTTTAGTACAATTTCTTTTAAGCCTTATGAATTGACCCTTGGGCATATTATTGATCCAAGGACGATAATGACAGCTTGTGGTTGGTATGTATGCATTACGGTCTGTCTGTTTAAAGGAATTTTTTGTATATATCATATCACCTTCTTTTACCATCAGTATGTCTAGAAAATTTACAGCCTCTTCACTTATATTCCAGCTCAAAGTTATATTGTTTTCATTCCTATTTAGGTTCTCATAGAAATCCTCTAAATCTTCCTTGTTACCATCCCATATAAGGATAATATCATCAATGTACATCAATTTGCATACTGATGGTATTACCCATTATATTTGCAGTACCAAAAATACACAAAGATAGTAAAAATCCCCCAGGACGACCAATGGTATAGATTCAATGACATCTAGATTAGGTGAATACATTGATATCCATTTACAGCCATTAGTTGAAAAAACTACAGCACACCTTAAGGACACAAGATATATTATTCAGTTGACTCAAAATATGAAGGCAAATAAAAACACATTATTGAGCACAGCAGACGTTTCATCCCTATACACCAACATAAACCATGAAGATGCAATAGAGGCAGCTAAATGGGCGCTAAAAGATGATCCTGCAACTTCCAATAAGCATAAAAGATTCATTATCAAATGCTTAAAGTTTTGTCTATATCACAATTTATTTTGGTATAGTGGTGAATATTTTCTGCAAATAAGAGGAGTTGCTATGGGCGCTAAGTTCATCCCTAGCATTGCCAATTTTTACATGTCAAAATGGGAGGAGGAATATATCTACAGAAATCAGAAAAAAGAAATACAAATATATAGTAGGTACATTGATGATATTATCCTTATATGGGATGGTAACAAGGAAGATTTAGAGGATTTCTATGAGAACCTAAATAGGAATGAAAACAATATAACTTTGAGCTGGAATATAAGTGAAGAGGCTGTAAATTTTCTAGACATACTGATGGTAAAAGAAGGTGATATGATATATACAAAAAATTCCTTTAAACAGACAGACCGTAATGCATACATACCAACCACAAGCTGTCATTATCGTCCTTGGATCAATAATATGCCCAAGGGTCAATTCATAAGGCTTAAAAGAAATTGTACTAAAGAAACTGATTATAGAGCACAAAGTGAAGTATTAAAACAAAGATTCATAGATAAAGGATATGCACCGGATAAAATTGAGAATGAAAGAAACATAGTAGGCCATATGGATAGAGACATGATGTTGATTGATAAACCTAAAAAAATTACAAAAAACATTGAGGTACCAGTAGTTTTGCACTACAATAAACAATATAAAGCGGTACAAAAAATAATCTCCAAACATTGGAAAGTTCTGAAGTTAGACAAACATTTAAAAGATATAATACCTGATAAACCCAAATATATATATAAGAAAGCACCAAATCTGAGAGACAGATTGGTAAAAAATATTTTGGAACCCCCTCACTCTAAGAATACTAGCTTTTTTCAGGGTGTAGGTTTTTACGCATGTGGACGCTGCTACAGTTGCAGCAGGGTTCAGAGTAACCCTAGACGTAGACACACTTTTGTTAACACCCATAATAATAAAGAATACAAGATCAAACAATTTATTTCGTGTGAAACGAGAAGAGTTATTTATGCTTTAAAATGCCCGTGTAACCTCATATATATAGGCAGAACTAAAAGAGCTCTAAAAGAAAGGATTAAAGAACATGTGTATAACATAAACAGAGGCTACAAGTATCATCATGTATCACAACATTTTCGTCAATTTCACAATTCAGATGCTTCCCATTTACAATTTTGGGGAATAGAGAGGCACATTAAGCATTGGAGAGGGGATAATATGATCAGAGAGATTAGCAAGAAGGAGTCAAAATGGATATATGAAATGAGGTGTTTAGATCCTAAAGGCCTGAATAAGGAATTTGACTTATCTTGTTTTATCAGTAATTATTAGTGAAGGGTATATCATTTTATAAGATTTAAAAAACATTTTTTTAAATAAATAATAAACACAGCATGTTGCGTGTAGTGTACGCTCGTGTGCGTTTTCAGACACATGCATATATGGTGGGTCTGGGTATGCACATATGTGTAGATTGAGATAGCAGCATAATCCTGCTTAAGGGTAGTGTATTGATGTAGGTGATTTCCCATATCATCATTCCATAATTATTAAAATAAATTTTAAAAATAGATTTTGTAACATTTAACAACATTTTTCAAACATAGATTTTAATACAATAAGAGTTTGAACCATATAGGGATATGCAATAAGCACAATACCGATTTGTGTATGGTTATAAGATTGTACGACTAGATAGTAAGGGGATTAAGTTAATATTTTTAAAGAATTATTAAAATTATATTTATTTTTCCTAATTTTATTTTTATTTTTATTTTAATTTTACTTTTATTTTTTATTTTTATTTTTAACTTTTATTTTTGTTTTTATTTATTTATTTTCATTTTTATTTTAATTTTATTTTTATTTTATTTTCATTATTTTTATTTTTATTCTAATTTTATATTTATTTTTATTATTTTTTATTTTTATTATTTATTATTTTTTATTTTTATATTTATTTTTATTTTTATTGTTATATATATTTTTTTATTTTTTTATTTTTATTTTTCTTCTTATTATTTTGTTTTTATACAATTTTCCCTATAACATTAAAAAATATTTTCTTTACTTCTGTTCCTTTTTTAAATCTTATCTCATATATTTTAAATGAACTTATTAAAGGATTCTTATACTGTAAAGTATGGGATAATAAGCATTAGAAGTATTAATATGTCAAAGTAGAGGTTTTGTGTATCCAATTACTGTATTTGATGGTGCCTAGCTCGATCACAGTACTAGTGATATAGAGTCAGAGTAAAAGGTTGTTCTTCAATAAACCATGTAATTATAATAAAAGCAATGTGTTTTATATATGCACACATTGTATGTGCACAAACAATAATATCTGGCCCCATTGAGATGGCCGCCTCTGTGCGGACTCCGAGAAAATGGCGCTGGAACGGCCTATATAAGGGCAGTAGCGTTATGGCGTCTCATTGTATCCCCCTGAGGAAGCCACGTGACCCTGTGGCGTAACGCGTAGGGGAGGGGCTCTGACGTCACGACGCCACTTTCAGCAGAACGGCGAGTACTGTTATTGTGCAAGGGCACACATTGAAAAACGCTCTGTATTGCTTTGTGGAATGTGAGTTCGCATTTTGCCGGAGACAAATTAAAAGCTTTTGTAAAGGATAAAGCACTATGTGAGGATTTTTTCTTTTTCATGGCCTAAATTGGAGGAGTAAAAGGGAAGAAGAGGAGATAGGAGATAGGAGATAGACCCCCACAGGACGAGGGGAGATATCCCTATCTATCCATCCAGCCCTCATAACCCAGAAGAATTTGGAAGGCCATCTAGTGGAAGGAAAGTAACATTACAGCCCACTCCAACAGCAATATATTTTCCATATACTTCTATATACAGATTGGGACGGTTATATTTTACCCAAGTTAAGGACAATCAGTATACAGTTCTAATTACTATTTTAGGCTGCACAGGTGAGGTGAGCATACTATATCATCTGCACAGCAAGATTAAATAGAGTTTTTTATTATTATTTATTATTTTTTATATTAACTTGTTTATTACTCTTTAATATTTTTTTATTTTTTCATAAAATTGTTATGTGTATTTTGCAATTTTGCACACATATGCTTTGCACATATATATCAATATGAATGGAGGTTTTTTGTTTATCTGATTTGATTAATTTTAATATCACGCATATGGAATTTGAATAGATTTTTTAGTTTTTTCACATTATCAATTTTTTTAATTTAGCAAGATTGTATTATAATTAATTACAGCACAAGGGGTGTTTCAATTTTAAATTATACCACTAAGGATTAATAATTATTTATTTATTTATTTGGATCATGTATTATTAATTAGTATAGATGTTCATATTATATACGTTTGAAGGGGAGAGTATTGTAAACACTTTTGAGTAGTGGAGCGCGACACATCTAATATTTTATTTGTCTATTTTCACACAGCACCATGAGTATGTGTTTTTGTGTTGATGCACCATCACATTTCTAGGAGTTAGTTATTTATAAGTATTGTTTATACCTCTATGGTAGCTCACAAGTACACACCATTATAAAATCTATACACCACCACAATGTTATCATTAATGCAATGTGCAGTAAATTGCCAAAATATTTTTCTACATTTTATTTGTTTTTGTAGAACATTGTCCTGAACAGATTAAAGAACAAAGATGTGAAGTAAGTTCACATGTAAAATATTAATGCAGTATTAAATAAACACAGTACAACAATTTCCCAGTGTTTGTTCTCAGCAAAGACCTTACTTTAAAAAAACTTATTAGAAATTGATTGGAGCAGTTTTATTTAGCCTGCTGGATTTAGTGTGAGCATACACTGGAGGTCTTCCACTGCCAATTTGCTGCGGTGGGCTTCTGGTGTGTCCCTGCGCCTTTAAGGAGCAATGGGCAACCTCCAGGCATACCTGCCATCAATGTTTCTAGTGCTATATACAGTAGGTTCACAGAGAGGCCTTGATGAAACAGTGTTGCTTCCACATATATTTGCAAATGTGCAACATAAACTTTTGATGTTAATGTAAATTGTTAAATAGTGCATTTTTTTTTTCTTCATGATCAGAGTGTGATGGAAAACCTTCGTATTGTGTTGGTTCTATACAAAGTCCTATCGTGCACCTCACTTTAAAACTTTAACCTTACCTTTAAGACCAAGAAAATAGTGATCAAAGAATGCTGATAGTTCAGTTTTTGGTCTTCAGTGAGCAGAGAGACAGTGACTGTCAGTCGCTGGCTTTCTGCTCTGCCCCTCCAGCGCTCAGTGGAGCGCTGGGCTGTGGAGGGGGCTGGGGCAGCTGGCTCAAGCTCTCGGTAGTACGCTGAGAGGCTGAGCCAGCTGCCAGTCAGGCATCTGAGTGGATTCCAACATTAAAGTTGGGATCCTTCCATAGTCTGGACCAGCTGAGTGACGTCATCTGACAGAGCTGTGTATTTTAATACATAGTTAAAATACACACCCCTGTTAACTGCCTGTGTAAAAGATTAGTTCATCTTTCTTGCACATTTCCTACAACCCCCACCCCCCCATGCATTCCAGCATCCCAGCTTATTTCACACTACTGCTCAGCTTTTTTAAAAAGATACTCCTTTTCCATCTCCTTTGACCATGCGCCACCTGTCTGCAAAGACTCCCAGGTAGCTGAGCCCACTTCATTCAGCCTAAACAGCAGGACAGGCTGGAGATTAGAAGTGTGTCCCCAGTGGGCACACATGTGCATTGCTTTTTCTTTCCCTCTAGCAGCAGAGGGAGAAAGAGCACAATGCACATGTGCAGAGTTTGAGAAAGGCAGGCGCACTTCTAACCTCCAGTCCATCCTGCTGCTTAGGTAGAATGGATCTGGGTTGTTACCTGAAGGTTTTTGGAGACAGGCCGCACACAGCCTACAGAAATGGAGTGAAAAGGGGGCACCTTTTAAAAATGTTGAGCAGTAGTATGTAATGAGATGGGAATGCTGAAATGCATGGGGGGTTTTGTTTGAAATGTGCAGGAATACGCATACATTTTAAAGTATATGTGAATTCAGTAAAAAGTAACTAATTCTTGATATTATACTCTTAATAAGGCTAAATAGCCATATGTTTCTTAATGTAAAGTGCTGGTAAGGTGTGAGTCTCTGTACAGCACTGCTTGCTGTTTACATCTGGTGCCTGGTACTGTGTATGTCTGTTAACTTTATCATGGGTCTGAATCCATGAATAGCGTTGGCAGGAAAGCATAGAAAGAAGGTTAGAAGAAAGAAAAGTGGTAGGATTTTCAGGCATTTTCACTTCATTGGGTTGAATAATATAGAAAAAGTACAAGTAAAGACGCACTCTGGAATTGATATAGGGACTGTTTATAAGGTTTACAAACACTTAAAAATTGTAAATATTTTTAGTCAGTTTTATAATCCTGGCACTGGTATGACACTGTTAACGACTTCACTTTTAAGTACTGCAGTTAAGCAATGTAGCCTGTCACCAACCTCTCCCACCTGCAGAATGGACAGTGAAAGAACATCTTTACCCCAGTGAGGTTACGACACTCCTCTGTCTGCTTATTTCTCTATTTCTCCTGCGAAAAAAGCTAATACACACACACACATATTTATGTATACAACATATACGGAATATATATATACAGTATATATATATATATTGCCAACAGTATTGAGACACCCCTCAAAATCATTGGATTCAGGTGTTCCAATCACCTCCATGGGCACAGGTGTATGAAATCAAGCACCTAGGCATACAGACTGCTTCTACAAACATTTGTGAAAGAATGGGTCACTCTCAGGAGCTCAATGAATTCAAGCGTGGTACCGTGATAGGTTGCCACCTGTGCAATATGTCTATCCGTGAAATTTCCTTGCTACTAATATTCCACGGTCAACTGTTAGTGGTATTATAACAAAGTGGAAGCAACTGGGAACAACAGCAACTCAGCTGCGAAGTGGTAGCCCACGGAAAATGACAGCAGGATCAGTGCATGCTGAAGCGCACAGTGCACAGAAGTCGCACTTTGCCTGCAGAGTCAATAGCTAAAGACCTCCAAATTTTGTGTGACCTTCAGATTAGCACAACAGTGCGTAGTGAGCTTCATGGAATGGGTTTGCATGGCCGAGCAGCTGCATCCAAGCCTTACATTACCATGTGCAATGCAAAGCATCGGATGTAGTCGCGTAAAGCACGCCGACACTGGATTCTAGAGCAGTGGAGACGTGTTCTCTGAAGTGGCGAATCATGCTTTTCTGTGTGGCAATCCAATGGACATGTCTGGGTTTGGCGGTTGCCAGGAGAACAGTTCTTGCCTGACTGCATTGTGCCAAGCATAATGTTTGGTGGAGGGGGGATTATGGTGTGGAGCTTTTTTTCAGGGGTTGGGTTTGGCCCTTAGTTCCAGTGAAGGGAACTCTTAAGGCGTCAGCATACCAAGACATTTTGGATAATTTCAAGTTTGGTAATGGCCCCTTCCTGTTCCAACATGACTGTGCACCAGTGTACAAAGCAAGGTCCATAAAGACATGGATGAGCAAGTTTGGGGTGGAGGAAGTTGACTGGCCTGCGCAGAAACCTGACCTCAACCTGATAGAACACATTTGGAATGAATTAGAGTGCAGACTGCGCGCCAGGCCTTCTCATCTGACATCAGTGCCTGACCTCACAAATGGGCTTCTGGAAGAATGGTCAAACATTCCCATAGACACACTCATACACCTTGTGGACAGCCTTCCCAGAAGAGTTTAAGCTGTTCTAGCTGCAAAGGGTGGGCCAACTCAATATTGAACCCTACGGACTAAGACTGGGATGCCATTAAAGTTCATGTGCAGGTGTCCCAATACGTTTGGCAATATAGTGTGTATATATACAGTGGGTAAAATAAGTATTGAACACATCACCATTTTTCTCTGTAAGTATATTTCTAAAGGTGCTATTGACATGAAATTTTCACCACATATCAGTAACATTTGTTCAATCCATATATACAAAGAAACCAAAACAAATAAGTTCAGAAATTAAGTTATGTGTAATAAAATGGAATGACACAGGGAAAAAGTATTAAACACGCTAACTGAAATTTATTTCATACTTCATACAAAATCCTTTGTTGGTAATGACAGCTTCAAGACACCTCCTGTATGGAGAAACTAGTCGCATGCATTGCTCGGGTGTGATTTTGGCCCATTCTTCCACACAAACAGTTTTCAAATCTTGAAAGATCCATGGGCCTCTTCTATGAACTCTGATCTTTAGTTCTTTTCATTGATTTTCTATTGGATTCAAGTCAGGTGATTAGCTGGGCCATTCTATCAGATTTATTTTCTTTCTTTGAAACCAATGAGTTTCCTTGGATTTGTGTTTGGGACCATTCTCTTGCTGAAGTGTTTACCCTTGTTTCACCTTCATCATCCTGGTAGATGGCAGCAGGTTGGTAAATTTCTTCATTCATCCTTCCTTCAACAAAATGAAGTTTGCCAGTGTTGCTGAAAGACAGCTCCATACCATGATGTTCCCACCTCCAAACTTAAATGTTGGTATGGTGTTTTTGGTGTGATGTGCAAACATGGTGTTTATTATTGCATCCAGAGAGTTCAATTTTGGTCTCATCTGACCAGACTATATTCTCCCAGTATTTCATAGACTTGTCTAAATGTTGCACAGCAACATGCTTCAACATGCTTTTTCTTGCATGGTGAGTGTGCATACAGGCCATGGCAGTTGAGTTCATTACTTATTGTTTTCTTGGAAACAATTGTACCTGCTATGTACAGGTCTTTCTGAAGCTGTCCATAAGTGGTCCTTGGCTCTTGGACAACTCTTCTGATAATTCTTTTCACTCCTCTGTCTGAAATCTTGCGAGGAGCACCTGGTCATGGCCGATGTATGGTGAAATGATGTTCTTTCCACTTACAGATTATAGCCCAAACAGTGCTCACTGGAATATCCAGAAGTGTAGAAATCTATCAGTATGTTTTGCAACAATAAGGTTGCAAAGGTCTTGAGAGAGCTCTTTGCTTTTAGCCATCATGAGATATTTCTTGTGTGAAACCTAGGGTAATGAGTCACCTTTTTATAGGTCATCAGTTGAGGCTGAACCAGCTGATATTTTCACTGACAAGGGGCAGAATTGTTTTCTAATTATTGATGGATTTCAGCTGGTGTCTTGGCTTTCAATGCCTTTTTACACCTCCCTTTCTTCATGTGTTTAATACTTTTTCCCTGTGTCATTCTATTTTATTACACATAATTTAATTTCTGAATGTATTTGTTTTAATTTCTTTGTATGGATGGATTGCATGGGTTTTTTCCGACATGTGAAAATTTCATGTCAGTAGCACCTTTAGAAATAAATTTTAAGTGAGAAAAATGGTGACGTGTTCAATACTATATATATATACAGTTGATAATTGTAATGAATACATAACTTGATTATGTGTTGATGATGAAGGTGGTCATTTATATCTGCATGGAATCTAAACTTTAAAGGATTGACCTGCTCAATCCCAATAATAATATTTTTTCTCATTTTGACCATCAACACTACTGTTGCTTTCCTAAACTGGATCATACAAGGGCAAGTTTACATGACTGGACAGATTTAAGCTGGCCATACATGGACACCCTGCTGAACCGAATTTCAATCCATGTATGGGCAGGATGGTTGTACAGAAGTTGATCTACTGTAGCCATCAGCATTTATCAGTGTATTCTGATGGCTGGGAATTCTCTTTCCGAGAGCACAGCAGGGAGGATTCCCCATCCACATCGCTTGTGTGAACGGGGAAATCAAGTCCATTTTTTTCATTGCTTGCTTGTAACAAAATTAAAGGATCGGTGCATTTTTTCGCTAAAATCAATAGTGCACCCTTCCATGCCCTCCTTGTCAACACTTTACATAGAAAAGCAGAACTCTGATTAAAATATTTCTCTGGCATCATAGCCAGGACTAGGCAACAGTATTCCCAAATTCCTCACTTGCTCCAGGCCCAGAAGTAGAGATTGCTGACCTGCTTAACCAGTTCCCTACCGTGCTATAGCCGAATGACGGCTACAGCGCGGTTGTCCAGTTCTGGTTGCCCAGCGGCCTGCACTTGGGGCTGTCTGTGATTGCTGTGTTCGTTGGACACAGCTGATCACATGACATGGTAAAAGGCCAATCACAGTGGCCTTTTACCACTTGATCAGCTGTGTCCAATCACAGCTGACCACCATGTAAATCCACTTTTCGGATATCGGCAGTACTTTTTTTATGCTGTCACAGCAACTGTCAAAGGAAACATCTGCTCTGATAATCAGGGCACTGATTATCAGTGCCCTGATTATCAGTGCAGCCCCAAAAGTGCCCAACAGTGCTGCCCATCAGTGCCCAGCAGTTCTGTCCATCAGTGCCCAACAGTGCTGCCCATCAGTTCCCAACAGTGCTTCCCAGCAGTGCTGCCAGTCAGTGCCCTTCAGTGCTACCTATTAGTGCCCATCAGTGCCACCTATCACTGCAGCATCATCAGTACCTCCTCATCAATACCCACCAGTGCCGCCTCATCAGTGCAGCCTATCAGTGCCCATTAATGCTGCCTATCAGTGCTGCTTCATCAACGTACATCAGTGAAGGAGAAAACCTGTTTGCTAAATTTTATAATAGAAACAAAGAAGAACGTTTTTTGTTTCAAAATTTTCAGTCTTTTTTAGTTTATTGTGCAAAAAATAAAAAACCCAGTGGTGATTAAATAAAGAAAACTCTATTTGAGTGAAAAAAATTGATAAAAATTTCATTTGGGTACAGTGTTGCATGACCGCGTAATTGTCATTTAAAGTGCGACAGTGCTGAAAGCTGAAAATTGTCCTGGACAGGAAGGGGGTAAAAGTGCCTGGTAGGCAAGTGGTTAAAGATTGGTGAAAGCACCCAAGACAGTCATTATTCTCTATTCCTGAGTACAACACAGACACTATCAGAAAAAGGTGAGAATTTCCAATTCTGCTCAGTGATGGGTAGGTCGTGAAATTAAGAAGGGCAGGATATTCATTTAGCCCTGGTTCACATTGATGCAGAGTTTTCTGTGCAAATTCCGCACCGCATCAGAATCGCAACCGCTGTGGGTGTGTATGTTGAGTTAACACCCCGAAAGCAGTCCACGAAACACGGTGTGATGTGCAGAATCGGATTGCATAAGTGTGAATACCTATGTAATCCGATTCTAGTGCGGGCCAAAAAAAGGTCCTGCATCTTTTTGGTGTGGGTGCAGTGCAATTTGAGCCATACAAAATGTATGGCTCCAATCGCACTGCACACAAATCGCATGTGATTTGCACAGGAATACGGTGCTGTTCCTGTGCGAATCACATGTGATATACTGCACCGCATATATGTGAACCCAGGCTTAAGGTTAGGAATTCTATGCTAAGTTTTGATTAACAAGGTTGTATTAAAATTACCATTTAAATACCATGGTTACTACTAGTGGCAAATAATTGCAAAGGCACAACCACTTTTCATTTAGCCCAACTTCAGTTTTGTAGGTTTTTTATTTTTTTTCAACAGTGAGCAAGCAATTTTCAAAAAATAAAAATCAGCTCTGGCTGCAATACTAACTTCCTCATAGTGCTTTCCCGTACAGGCTTGCCTGGTCTGAGATTCAGTGACAGTCCATTCCAGTTTAAAAGACACCTTGTGTCATTCAACCCACTTCCTGTGAGTTCACAGCCTCATTGGGCTGCCACCCTTTGGGGTCCATCCTCATACCACCTTGCATTCACTGTACATTGTTGCAGAGAGGTACTGACAGGGCCACTGTTAGATATCACGAAGCCCCATACAGCCTACCTGACAGGCCCCCCTCCCCCCCACCACCAGAGATGATATCAAAATTATATGTATGGTAAAAATACACTTAAAACGTCATTAATGTACATAATCCCAACAAAATTCCTGTTAAATCTAAATGATAAAACGGTACTGAGTTCATAAATAAAGCTCTGTGTGAGGTCTTGGGGCTCATTCACATGGGTGCTATGGCCTGTAGAGTGTGGTTTGTTTATGTGGCTGGAGTTGTTTGGAGCCGTTTGCAGGCAACCTATGTTACACTATGGAAATGCTGCAGGTCCTAAATTGACAGGCATATATGTGCAGGTGTACAGCCCTGAACTCAGACAGTGAGCATTCAGGGCCACTTTCCCATACCTGCACACCTGTCAGATTAAAACCTGTGTTCATACAGCTGCTGTATATAGCGTAGCAGGTGGATCGAGCCACATGAACAACCCACTCATTCATGCTGTACAAGCCAGAAGACCTGTGTGAATGTGGCATTTTTGACATTTTTTTTTCCTTAGCCCATTAATTTCAATGGGCTGCCTAACATGTGGGAACATGCAAAAATACTGCAGGCATATTATTTTAAAAGTGTGTTGCACCTAACCGCACAGTATTGTGGTAGCATGTGTTATGGTGGCTGTGAATGCATCTGTGTTTTCTAGACGTGTGCAGGTGCAATAAAGTATTCATGGTACCTGTGTACATCTGCAAAGCGCATTGGGTTTCTTTGCTGTGCAGGAAAATGCATGCTCTTGCATGCGTTTCTGCACCACAAATGGTGTGAACAAGTCCTAAGTGTTGGTTCACACTATAAAAACGCAGTCTAGATGTGTTCTGGATGCGTTTTTGCATGCATGTTTTTGATTTATTTTTAGGGTGCATTTTTGACGCATTCCAGTAGGAGTTTTATGCATTCCAGTTTATTTTTCCCCTCTTTTTCTTCAATTTAATTAGGGATATATGCGTTCCAGTGTGTTTTTATGTGTGAACCAATGCGTTCCAGTGTGTTTTTATGTGTGTTACAGTACAGCTGTGCAGAAAAAATGCAGCCTGTTCTACTTTTTTTTTTCTGCACCTGGAACGCACTGGAACTGCAAGCGCTGATGTGAACTATGACATTGACAACCATATAACCTTTCTGTGCATTTTGGATGCAGAAAAAAGTAACTGAAACGCATATAGTGTGAACTGGCCCTAAAGGTTATTATAGGAAGGGGATGGGACTGACCAGGGTTTGTGAATGCAATCAGACTAGTGGTGAGAATCAATTAGGAATCTTATAATAATACAAGATTTGAGATGTAGGTGATAGGAAAGGGAACACTAACTAGATCAGTAAATAAATAGTGAAATAAAAAAAGTTGAGTAGTGATCTATAGATTTGCAGATGGAACAAGTGATAACAGTGGAGGGGGATCAAGTTGTATAAGGAGAGAGGTTTGTAGCAGTGAACAGAAAGAGATCAGTCTGGGGGAGAGGAGAGAAACAAAGTTGCAATCAAATGTAAACAAGATGGAAACTTGAAAGTGTCAAAACTGTGGAGCAGAGCAGGAGAGCAGCTAACATTCACAACACTGAGTCATGTGTGATAGAATGACAGGAGGCTAACAATGGAATTTAGGAGCTGTAGATGGACTTTTCAGCTGCCTGGGCCCCCCTCTGTAGCTGATTGGGTCGGGCCCCCTACAGGAGGAACAGGGGTACTCCCTTATCAGCAGCCCTGGGTACTGAGTACTGACATGATGGACACCCCAGTGCCAGTACAAGTGAGAGCTTCAAGGGGGGAGGACTGAAAATGCAAAGGTAAAGGAAACTTTATAAAATTTCTACTGCTGAATAATACTGTAGGTGAAAAGGGGATATGAAGACATTAACTGCTAGCTTCTTAAACACATCAGCTACAAACTTTTAAGGCCCTTTTAACATGGAATATCTGACCGGGTCTGCCTGTCAGTTTTTCAAGCTGGCCTGATTGTAAGCTCCCTGCAGGTCTTTGGGCAGGTGGATGTAAATGATCTTGTGTCTGTTTACATCTGCCTCCCTCCATCCAGCTCTAAAGAAAAAACAAACAAAGGACTGCTTCCTTTTTCATTTTTCTGGATTTAAACATGATGAAACAAAGGTAGCCTGATGTAAACAGACAAAAGTCACTTTACATCCGGCTGCCCACAGAGTCATCATGGTTCTGCTGTAGTATGCTGTCATACTACATATGCTGTCAAAATGTGGACAAAAAATGAACAAGTATAGAGGTCACAAGACAGACATCTGTCCTGTTCAGCTTAGATTCAGCAGGGGATCTGCTCATGGATTCCCTGCTGAATGGAGCAGAGCTCCCACATGTGAAAAGACCCCAAAACTGCATAGAATCACAGATATTAAATGGAGAATGTACACAGGCAGTGGCATTGAGAACACCAATATCCATTGTTTATTTTAGACCATAAATTAAATGCAAAAAAATATATTTTGTGTTTATTTAATGTACAGTATATTACTAGAATGACTGCTTGTAAACAGTAAAAACTGGTCTTTGTCGATCTAAAACAACATCTGCTCTTCATTATCATAATGAGTTGATCTATGTGATTAATTTATTCTTAATAAATGTTGTGCTTCTTTCACCACACAAAGCATGAAGATGAAGATGTAGAAGGTAATGAAACTTGCAATAATGTTGGTGAGATATTTTTAAAATTATTTTAACAGATAAATCATGAAAATATAGGATGTACATGTATGCATAAAGTTTTGTGTTGAAATGTTGATCAGATAAGCACAAAAACTAGGCTATTTTATTTGGGCTATGCCGTCTTGCAAAATACAGGTGTACCTCGGTTTACGAACACCTCGGTTAACGTAATTTTTGGTTTACGAATGAAAATCCATTGAAAATAATGCCTCGGTTTACAAATGTTTTACATTTTTTTTTTCGGAATACGAAGTGTATGTTGGTGCCGATTTTTAAATGCAATTGCCGGCTTCTTTTTTTCTTCACTATAGCTCACAGAATTATCTGTCACTTTCCCCGGAGCTAGAGGATACTTTGTTTCTTTTATCTTGGGAAACAAACTAAAAGGAAACATTGTTTCTTTTAACTCGGGGAAATAAACTAAAAGGAAACTTTCTGTCTTTTAGCTGTCGGGAAAGTGAAAGCTGATTCTCTGAGCTATAGTGAAGAAAAAAAAGCTGGTAATTACATTTAAAAACTGGCACTGACCTATAGTGACAGCAACTTTTTTTTTACTTTTTTCTGACCTCCGGAACAAATGAATTGGTTTTCAATGGGAAACCGCATTTTTGGTTTGCAAATTTTCACAATACAAAACGTCCCAGAGAACGCATTAAATTTGTAAACCGAGGTACACCTGTAGTATTATTCATTCTCAGGGGTGAACTTTGCTATGCTACTGCCTAAGAGGAAAACAGAAATTACAACCAACTCCATCACCCCAGGTACTCAAAAGGAAAATAATAAATTCCAGGATTTTATGCTTTCCAGCCTGGAAATAAAAATAGCTCTATGACTGTGACACTGGGAGGAAAGTAAGTCGCAAATAGTCAGTGTCAACGGGAGCAAAATAAACCCGATCCTTGATGTCAGTGAGATTAATATAATCCCCATCATTCATGGAAGAGGCATAAAATAAACTCCATGTTGTTGGTGTATATGGGAGTAAAATTAGCCCCATCAGTGTCGGATAAACTAAGCACCATCATTGGTGTCAGTGGGATAAAATAAACTTCATGATGTTGGAGTAAGTGGAATAAAATAAACTTGGTAATGGGGACATTAGGTACAAAACAATCCCCAAATATTTGGTGTCAGTGGAAGGAAAATAAGCCCCCAGTTGGTGTCATTGGGAGCAAAATAAACCCTATATTGTCCATGTCAGTGGGAACAAATATGCCCAAATCACTGGTGTCAGTGGGAGCAAAATATATTCTAAATCGTTGAGGTAGTTGGGAGTAATACCTGCATTCTTGGCATTTGTACCTAAATACGCATACCACACAGTACAGGGTCCATTTGCAGCATATTTCAGCCTTTCATAGACTTTGACAGGCTGCAGGCAGCAAGGCTGGAAGGTGCACAAAAATGCTAGGATTGGACACACGGGCTAGATGCCCAGTGTGCTTGTGGCCTAAGGCTGGCCATATACGTGTAGATTTTCCGATAAGAACATTCGTAAGAAAAGTACGAAAATTCTTTGAACATTCAATGAATGAATAAATGTCCTTCGAAAATTGTCTTTTGCTTATAGCATGTAATTGTAATGTAATTTCTGAACGATAACTACATACACTGGCTGAAAATTTGTTTGATCGAGAAAAGTTTTCCTTCCTGCCCCTTTGAATTTTCCCATCACTGCTGTCAAAAATAAACATCGATTTGACCCTACTAACGATTAGAAAACAAACGAATATTCTTGAAACAAAAATTCTCAAACGAAAATCTATATGTGTATGGCCAGCTTAACCTCCTTGGCGGTATTCCCGAGTGTAGCTCGGGGTAAAGTTTCAGTACCAAAAGCGGTAACCCCGAGCTACACTCGGGCTTACCGTGCAGCGCTGCTCTGGGATCCCTCGATCACTTACCTTGTCCTGCGCTCCCGCGATGTCCCTCCTGCAGTGTCCCCGGCAATGTTCTCCGGCGGATGCCGGCATCTGTCATCTGGGTTCCGTCCCCTGCGAGCGTCGGGACATACGGGGGACGGAACGGCGGGAAATTTGAAAATGACATATTATGACATTCACTCAATACATTAAAATCACATAGTATAACATTACTGTATCAAACCATTTCACATACATTTTGTCCCGAGTGCTTTGTCCTGTGCCCTGCCTGCATTTTTACTGTTCTTTCTGCCTGGAAACTGAGAAATGTCCATGGCATCCAAAAAGCATCCCTTTAGGTCAAAAGGTTTTAGACCAGCTAGAGAACAGCGATAGTAAATCAGAACCACTTGCAGAATTGAGTGATAATGATTCGTGGGGGAGATTCGTCATCAGACACTGAAAACGATTCTGCGACTTTGCTCAGTGATGTGCGAACTTGGCGCTATATTTCAAATTTCAGTGTTTTTGGTTTGATTATATTATTGAAATAAATTTATTATTATATTATTTTTTTTATGATTATTTATTATGTTATAATTTATGATTTCGTGTTTCAAATTTTAACATACCCGGGATTTTTAATAGACTCTTGTTTGGACAGATTTCAGTGAATTATTCCTAAAAATTACAGGCCTACAATAAAAAAATACATATTTCCATGCAAAAAAATGTACCTCTTTGAGCACAGAAATATGGACATAATCAGACCACTAGGGATGTTAAGGGTTTAATAAATAAAATGCAAATCAAGTATATATATTCACTTTTATTACAGACAATGGAGCCTGCCAAACAGCCAGCTACCCAGACCAACCAGCAATAATTCCATGCTTACATGCAGATAACAGTGGTTATGGTTTTCTGCAGTATTTAACCAGGTATTGAAGGGTTTAATTGCACAGATAGAACTATCTTACCCATATCTTTCTCTTTGAATATTTGTTGAATTGAATTGTAGATGCTATAATATATCCATAGACTTTGCAGTATGTTGTAGACTGTTCTACATTTATGCATAATATCAATACATCCACACGTTGTTTTTGCCATTTATTTTACATATTTCCAAGGGCATTTTCTCTGTGTTATCTTCCAGTGATTTAAAACACATTACTACAAGTATAAAATAAATGTCACCTTTTTCCAAAATAACATGTCACATTTAGGCCAATACTACTTTATTATCATTACCCTCCCTTTTCAGATTGTAAGCTCTAACGAGCAGGGCCCTCTGTTTCCTACTGTATTACATTGTATTGTAATTGTACTGTCTGCCCTCACATCATAAAGCACTGCACAAACTGTTGCCACTATATATATCCTGTATAGAAATGATAATAATTATGAAGAAAAGAGCATATATTTAAAGCGGAACTTAACTGTATCTGAGCACAACAAAATGAAAAAGCTATTTAATTGATTTTTACTATTCAAGCAAACTCACCCATCCATCCATATCTCCATGCCTTATTTTTATTGAGAAATCACTCTGAAAAACACCCCCTTAGCATTTCTAGCCATGGCCATATTGAGTAAGGGAAAATGATTCATGTAGCATTTACTTCCTGGAATGCATCCGCCTATAGCTCAGACATGCAGGCAAGAAGGTGTGCTTAGCTGAGATGGCCCCTTCCTCCCCTCTTCCAGTTGAAAGAAAACACAGCACATGAAGGCTCATGGGACTGATGACATTTTGATGTCAAGACAGCTCCCCCTCTCTCCTCCCCCGCTTAGGACCAACATACAAACAGAGGCATCTGCATAGTGTAAAACATTTTATCAAAAGTAAAGTGCTTTAATATAAATATACTCACAAAAGGAGAAATCAATAAATTGAATTAAAATAAAATGACAAAGACCGGCACTTCCGGGTGTGCATGCAAGTGACATCACTTCCACTCTATGCATTCTGTCATTAGACTTCCCCAGGATGTGATGCCACGGCAATGGTGATCCATATATACACAAGTCAGTTGCCTTTACATGTTGCCCATACTTGTTCCATAAGGAGCCTTTGCATCCTTCTTATTACCTACTGTATATTTCCACCCACACTCTGGCAGTAGTTTGCTTCATTTTTGCTAAGTGCAGGGGATACAATATAAGTTTTATGTTCTAAAGGTGAACTTATCCTTTCTATGCCTAAAATACATTTTTGTGTAGTTTTGTGTACTGTGCAGTTATTCATTTTGTTTTTCGTGTCAGTTTTGCTCCTCTCAGGTTCCTATTTGGCAGAAGTCATTCTATGTGAACAAAAGCTATTTTGACCTTGTGAGTGACTTCTGCGTTTGTCAGCACCAGTGAATACATCCTCAAGGAATGACATCTTGAGTTTATCCATGTTCTTTCACTCTGTTTTCATTTAACAGTTTAATTTCTGTGTCCAGTTTATCCCAGAAAACTATTGTTTATGTTCATATCTAGCCCAAACAAGATCTAAAAGTGAAACCCATGTATCACCTGTTCAAAGGGCAGTCAATCTCATAAAGGCCAGTTCCAAATAAAATGTTTTTCTTTAAGTTTTTAATATTGTAAAGTAGGGGGAAAGAGTTAGATCTTTTGTGTAGATTCTATTTCCATCTGTTTCACTTTTGTGGAGATGTATATCCCCTTGTTGATAGAGCAGGAAGTGATAGGAGATGGGTACACAGACAAAAACACATTTTTAGAAGAGTAGGAGTTATGCAGACCATAGAAGGGTCGTCTATCGGCTGAATTTTCTTCTGTACGAAAAATCGTCCGATAATCACACCGTTAGTGAGGCAATGCCGTCGGCTGTTTTTCGCGGATCTTCTTGTTTCTTTTTATCGGTCATGCTGGAAAATCCACGAAAAAACGTCTGTTTTTCGTAAGCATTGGTGGCAGCATCCAAGGCAGCAACGACCGATTTTTCGTTTATCGGCCAACAATTCAGCCGATAAACGGCACATCTATGGCCAGCCTTAGCCATACACAGCTTGAATTTTGTCTGATTGCTGCTAAATTGTCACCACCTGGCTCAACAAAATTCAATTTAAAAAATGACTGAAAACTATAAGATGCTGTCACTGCTCAGGTGTTCAGACAGCCATGGGCACTGCAGATGTCTAAATACTTTTTTATGTTGCTGCTGTTTAGGCTGCCCACATACATAGATTTTTTTTCGTTTGCCTTGCAGACTGATTTAGAAAAATCTTACCAATTTCTCCACCACCCTAGCCATGGATAGACAGGGTTTTTTTGCTGTGATTATTGTATTTTGACAGCCAGTCCTATAAGAATACCCAAAGGTAAGCTGCATTGGATTGGATACAGTCACTGTTTGACTGACAATTTTCCACCTGATTTGGTGGTGGACAGGGCCAGCTTTAGGATGAAGAGAGGAATCTGTTGATTTTCTCTCTTTTAGCTTGTAACAGCGCATACACATTCTAAAGTCAGAAATCCTAATTTGCTTGTATGTTCTAGGTTGGTATTTCAGAAAGTATAAAGCCAGTTAGATCCGAATGACAGCTAGGCAAAGAACTTTTTTGCAACTCCAGCTCAATATTCCCTCAGTATGGGTTTACTTTAAGAATAGAATTTCTTATTGAATTGTTATTCCAGTTTTGAACAATCTGACATCAGCTGCTAGAGCTAATCAAAAATTGTTTGTGCTTTGAAAAGCAATGTTTGAATTACATGCAAGTATTGTCATACAGATATGAGTAATTTAGTGTCTTGGAATATTGGAAAGAGACATTCAAAGTACATAGTAATGCAACCTATTATGCATTGTACCAATAACAATGACCTGCATCAACCAGTGCAATAAAAATGAATATCAAAGGGTCCAGTTGTGTGAGTTTTGTTTTTAATACTGTAAATACCACTGACATATTGTGTTATTTCCATTTTCTTAAATTAAACATAGATAACATACATATGGATCACTGCCAACAATAACATATGTTTTGGGTTGTTTTACCAACAAATGGTAAGCATCAATGCCATCATTCAGTGTCAGTAGTAACAGGATAAAAGAAAATGCAAACACATTTAGCTCTGGTAAGTGACTGGCGAGTGACACTGGGGAAGGACACATTAGGGAATCTTATTAAGCACAGCCAAGTGATCTCCCTAAACACCTTTTACAGCTTGTATGTTGGTTATACTAGGCTGTTGTAAATCATGTGTTTTAGCTCTTTTGCTTTTTGCATGGTATTGTTAGTGTATTGTTTTATATGGTGTGCCATATAAAGTATACCAGATATGTTGTTGTGATTTATAGAATGCTGCAAGCATACAATAAGATGGATTTACTATAGGCAAATAAACTGTGTACTTTGCAAGTGCAGTTGCAATAATTTTCCCCAGAGCTTAGTAAACATGGTAAAGCTCTGCTGATTTTCATCATCCAATCATGTGCAAGCAAAAATGCTTGCAAAGTGCACAGTCTGTTTACTTTCAGTAAAGTTTCCCCATTGTTTTGCAGTAGCAGAACCTTATTCAATATTAGTTCTATGTCTTTACTTTAAAAACTGAAGGGTAACCACTTTTGTTAATTGCTCTCCACTCTGTAAGGTGGGTAAAACAATCAAGTACAGGTAAGGCAAAAAATCTGCAAACAAGTGTATAAGTGTGGAAACCAGACTAACACTGTACCTTCTAAGCAAACAGAATTATAAAAATGAGGGATAAAAAGGGATCATTAGAGGGTGCATAGGGGAGTTGAAAAGGAAGGAGTGTGGGGAAAGAAAGAATAGGAGAAAGGGGGTTATAGGGATATTCCTGCAAGAAGCCAGAATTTGTCATAGTATTAAATAAGTAGGAGGGACCTATCAATGTCTGCAGATACTTAGTGCGCAATCCAGGGAGCCTGTATTCTATTAAATTTTGTTAAGTTTTTCAAAAACCATGCAGACATTGACCTGCTATCTAAGTTCCTCAAAGGGGAGAGTTGACTGTCTCCAGGCCTTTGCAACTGTCTGTTTTGCCACAATAAATACCGTGTGTATGTGAGTAAGTGATATTCTGTTCTGGTTATTCAATTTTATTTTCTTTTAGCTATACCTCCAAAGAATCCTTGTGAATAGATCTGCCCATTCTCGCATAGACCAACTGTTATGTTCACGACCGTTAGCACGTACTTTTGAGACAGGCCCACCATTTTTTTAAAGTTCCTTTCGGCTTTGCAGCCTCAAAAAAAGCACAAATGTACCGCCCCACATAAACTTTGTAATTGGTCTTGCAGTCCACTTAAGGGCATATTTGGTGGTAGGGGCCTGGGGAAGTTGGAGACAAGCAATTGAGAATATATAACAGATACATTGCCTGGTGCATATGGGTATTTGCAGCAATTTTCTTTGAATGTGGTAAGGCTTAGGGGGTTGTCTGTGTTTTCCAACATAGTGGTAGCGTAATGTTTTTATTTGTAAATAACTAATAAAGTTTATTCCCAGGCAGCATAGCTTATTTGGGGTCCAGTGGAAGTCAAAATTGTTCTTATTGCTCTTGTTGATGTGTTGTGAAAAATCTGTATGTGAGAGATATCTAATATTTTTGATTTTGTGTTACTTACATGAAAGCTATTATTTGAGTCAAATTGTTGGAGATTTTTAATATAAAGATATGTGTTGTTTATGAAAGATTTCAGTAATTTTATTGGGATGATTTGGCACCGGTATCTTTAGGTGAATGGGTTTCTTAGTGAGGGTGTAGCCTTGATGGTGGTGGCTCTCACAAGCATTTCTTCATAAAAGGAATGTGGTGGTGGTGGATTTGATCTACATAAGCAGAAGAGGATTATAATTAATTTCTTTTCTGTTTTTCACATGGACCTTTTTGTATGAATGATTGCTTTATATCAAGTGGACTAAGTTGATTTAGTACACTGTTATATTGTGGATTTACAGTTAAGATATATATATATTAGCGCAGCAGATATATTTTGATTTTGGTTTACACAATGATAAATATGTCATGGTACTGTTGTAGGTTATAGACACGCACAATATTTTTTTATTTCACATAAGAGCAGTTAAAGTTTGTACTTTTTGGTTTAATTGTATTTTGACAGCAAGGACAAGGCAGATGTATATAGAAATATCTCGTATAGTATGTGGTGGTATAACTAATTGAAAAGGTCCAAGGTGTGACAATAGTAGTGTCAGATCCCTGCCACTACTATCAAAATATGACAAATCAGATCTCACTGTGCTTCCACCAATACATGTTGAGAGGACTCTCAGCCTCACCCTGCACAGAGATTTTTAGTGTATGAGACCACAATCTAAGTGCCAGCAGTCAGAGTCATCGACAACTGGGTTGGTTAACTACGCAATTTGCCCTTTACTTACAATGCAGTTGCCAGTACATGTTTTATTGGAAATGTGACACATTTGCAATATCTCAGATACAATTATGACTTTTGCGAAAGGTCAGTAATAAACACTCTCATTCCAGATATTGTTACAACTTGATATATGGATAGTTTTACTCACTTCAAAGGCCATTTTTTTGCTATTCAGCACTGAGCTACTTTAACCGGCAATTTGTTTCACACAATTAAAGCTCTCTTTTGGTTGCATTTGATCACCACTGTTTTTTTTAAATTATATAAACAAAAAACACATGTGCGGTGCGGTTTGAAGCTCTGGTTTCACAGTTAATTTATACAGTAGTTGTTCAGTGGTTCAGGTCAGATTTACATAAGGTATAGGACAGGTTTAGATCAGGTTCAGCTCGGGATTTTATCCTGTTCACAATTGATGACTTGTACGGTTTAGAAACGGTTCCCATTGAAGTCAATAACCTGTAATTCACACCTAAAACCGGACCGCACTGCACAGAAATTGGATGTAATTTTTTTTTTCAATCCGCACTTAATCCACACTGCCAGTGCACCAGACACATGAGAACAAGCACCATAGGAAGCAATGTTATTTCACATGTCATGCGCTCAAAACCGCACTAAAAGTCCCAGCACTGACAGTTTTACCAAACAACATTACATGAAGCTATTCTGTACCTTAGTTGATCAGAAGTATACTTACTCTAATTCCATCATGTTGGACAGCCCCCACCTTCGGAGGCCTTTTTGGCCCATATCACTGTCTTGCCCAAACCAGGGAAAGACCCCCAGTATTGTGCAAACTATCCGCCTATATTTCTATTGAATTCAGATACAAAATCCTGCCCAAGCTTCTTGTAGTCCAACTTCATATAATGGCACTGGTACACCCAGACCAGACTGGCTTCATGAAGCACGTGACTACACCATTTGCACCTTGCATATTCTGCATTGGGCCCAAATAGCCCAGATCGCAAGCCCTGTGCAGTACTATCAATGTATTCTAAAAAGGCTTCAATTGGACTTATATGACGGAACTGTTGTGTATGCTTGGGCTGGGCAATGGGATGCTTGGCTGGATTCTGGCATTATACAGCAGCCTCAGAGTGAGGGTGAAGGTTAATGGGCTGTTGTTAGAGCCTTTCCATATATTTATCGGAACAAGACAGGTGTCCACTGTTCCCATTGCTTTTTGCCTTGGCTCTGGAGCCCTTTCTTAGGCAGATTTGCAGTAACCAAGGTTAGCATAGGGTATGTAGAGCAAAATTATCTGCCTACACAGACAACCTCCTTTTTTATGTCACCCAACCTCAAATTTCTTTGCCTGTACTCATAGAGGAACTACGTAGGTTTGGTAGTATTTCTAAATTTAAAATCAATTATGACAAGTCGGAGCTGCTACATGTCCCCTTGGAGATACCCAATGCACTGGGCCAATCCTACCAGTTCCAGTGGTGAGTAGATTTACTGCCTTATTTGGGAACCTACATTTCCCCTGATCCGCAGGTTTTTTATGACCTTAATTATGGTAGATTATTAGAGCAGATTTCGGGAGATCTGAAATTGTGGCATGACTATTCTCTGATGTGGTTGGGATGCATAAATGCGCTCAAAATTACTATACTCCATTGGATTATATATTTGTTGTATACTTTATGTTCCACAAGCTTTTTTTTAAATGTCTGAAACTGACTTTTCTGATGTTCATTTGGCATGGCAGATGACTGGGACTTGCTTACTAAATTTTACACAGACCTAAATGAGACAGAGGGTTTGGTTTACCGAATATTTCCTTGTACTATAAGGCCATAATGCTGGTGTATATTTTAAATTGGAGGCATGATGCTCTACTAAGATTTTGGTTCCCTTAGAGAAGACCCTAGTGGGCAGGAACCTGGCTGGAGCCCCATGGCTACCGATTGGTGACAGAGGATTCTCAGACTGGATGTCCCCACTGAGTCGAGCAACCCTCAGTGTGTGGGATAGATTGAATATCCAGGTTGCATATGCTGCCTGGACCTATCCCTTGACGCCTTTTAGAGGCTTGCCATGGTTTAACCTAGGGGAGGATGTTCGTTTTTTTCCACTCTTGGGGAACAGACAGACATGTTGTGTGCTAAATTTGCATCTGGATGGAAGCTATTGTCTGCTGAAACTCTATGGTCCCAATATGTGGACTTCCTGATGTCATCGTGGAGGCACAGACAACTGTTGGACTTCCTCTCTAAATTGCAACCCGCACTGTGCCCACAGGGTACACTATCTCCCTTTGAATCTTGTTGTGTACGGCATTTGAAATCTAGACACCTGTACAGTATAAGTTAGTGCTTGGGGCCTATTCTCAGAAATCCCTGTATTTCATCAGGGAATGGGAGAAAGAAATGGAGATTGAGTGCTCCCCTGCTCAGATCCAGAAAATTATGCACTTATCCCATGTTTCCTCCATTCGTACTCGCATTTAGGAATCCTCTTATAAATTTTGGTGGTACCGAACACCATCCCGTCTTGCTCAGATATTCCCAGAGGCAGATTCTTGTTGTAGGAGGGGCTGTCCTTAACGAGGTACTTTCCTTCACATTTGGTGGAATTGCCCCAAGATTAGGGCATTCTGGGAAGCAATCACGCTTTGGATCCAGAAAACCACCCCTAGGCCTATTCACTGTACTCCACTTCAATTAGATTTTCATGATGTACCATTCTCGGTTAAGCGGTGCAAAAAGAGTGCGACTCCTTATTTGTTAGATGCTAAGTGCTTGATTCCAAGGTATTGGAGACAAGACACTTGCCAAACATTGGCTGACTGGAAGTGAGAAGAGGACTATATTATGGAAACAGAGCATTGGGTACACACTGTTAAGAACCAGATTGACTGCTTTCATAATATCTGCTCGGGGTGGATGTATAACTCTAATGAGAGCCCAGATGCTTAACTATTTTTCTTTTGAATTCTATAGCAGCTCCCCCATGTCAACTTTTCAGCCCTTATATGAATTTCAAGCCTCTATGTTGTACTAAGTACTGTTATGATAACTTTGGCACCTTACAGCCCCACCCTATCATATTTTCTCTTTTATGTTAGATGTGGATTTTGAAGTGCTCATGCCCTCTCCTTCCATATTTTTCGGGGATGGTTACTCTCCAATGGATGGTTATTAGGTGTGCCCCCATTGTGATCGTAGTTTGTTATAACTTGTCTTATTAATTTTTTGTTTTTCGTTTTTTTTCCCTTCTTTCCTTTTTTGACGTTTTTTCCTCTTGCTATGGTCCTGTATTATACGCTCTGTATGGGTGAATGGTACCTAGAATTTATACAATATTCCGTATCTTTATCTTCATTGTGGGTTAGACTGTGGTCTATGTATCAATCGATATGCTTCATTTGGTCTATGGACACGATCTGTTGTACTGCAACCTGTTCTACCGTAATGATGTACCATATACTGTCAGGACTTATATTGCAATGTTGATCTTTTTTGAATAAAAAAAGAAAAAAAGAATTGGTTTCTGCAAAAGTTATAGCGTCTAGAAACGATGGTGTATATACTGCAATTTATGCAGTAAATTGACGCTATACTAGTAATGGCGGTGATCAACGATTTCTAGTGGGACTGTAATAGTGTGGTGGGCAATCTGGCGCTAGCTGATGCCATCTGGGAGGGACACTGACTGACACTGGCATCAATAGTGACACTAATACAGTGATCAGTGCTACTACTGTACACTGTCACTGTACTAATGACACTGACTGGGAATGGGTTAACTTCTAGGGGCAATCAAGGGGTTAATTGTGTGCCTAACTATGTACAATGTGTGTAATATACGCTGCTTTTACTTAAGTGTATGGCTGTTCCCTGTACACAGAGGTTTGTGTTTTATAAGCACAGAACTCTGTGTCTGATTGGACATAGCCCTGCAGCTGATTTCAGACAAAATCATTGGCTTGGGTGTAGTCACATGATTCAGTATCAGCAACTCCCTTTTGTCAAGGAATGCTCGACAACTGGTCTAAATCCACAGAGCCTTGACATCACCCACTGCCTTCCATTGCCCTTTCATTGTCAACACTCCCTCCGATCTCCTGCAGCAGCCACTCAGTGTCACATGGGAGCCTGAATCATGTGACTGTCTCTGAAAGCAGAGATAACAACCAGCACTTTCCCTTAGTAAAACACAACAGAGTACACATTAATTACCCTGCCTAATGCACAACCTCTTAATTGACCCAGATGTTAACCCCTTCCTGCCCACCATCATTAGTGATCACTGTATTAGTGTCACTGGAGATGTCAGTGGTAGTTCCCAACCAGTGTGAGTGTCAGAATGCCCACTGCAGTCCTGCTATAAGTTGCTGATTGTCGCCATTACTAGTATAAAAAATAAAAAAAATAATTCAAGTATATACAGTATACCGCCATTTGTAGACACTATAAGGTGCACGCAAACTAATTATTATACATTTATTGGGATTTTTTCTTACCCAAAGACATGTAGCAGAATACATTTTGGCCTAAATTTATGAACAAATCTAGTTTTTTTTTCTATTGTATATATTTTATAGCAAAAAGTAAAAAAAATTGTTTTTTTTTTAAACTTACATTCTTTTATAATTTAAAATAAAAAACCTAGTGATGTTTAAATGCCACCAAAAGAAAGTTCAATGTGGGTAAAAAAATTATATAAATTTCATTTGTGTACAGTGTTGCATGACTGTGCAATTGTCCATTAAAGTGGTGCAGCACTATATAGCAAAAAATGAGCTGATCATGAAGGAGGGTAAATTTTCCTGAGGACAAGTGATTAAGCAGACATATTAGCGTATACTTCCACTTTCTGACTTAGTACATTACGGTTCTGGATTAGTGCATTACAGATGTGTTTAATGATTTAAAAAATATTTTTTAACCGCTTAAGGACCGCCCTATAGCAGATATACTGCTACAGGGTGGCACCTGTGCGCAAAATCACGTGATTTTGCATCTCCTGGTAGGGGGCGCACGCGTGGATGTCAATCACTGGGTCCCGACTGGTGATTACGCGCCAGCACCCGGTGATTACCGAGCATCTCCGATGGGGAGGAAGATTGTTTTGTTTACAAACAATCTTCCTGCCTATCAGTTCAAGCACACTGCTCGGGATGGCTGTGCACAGTACAGCCATTCCGATCAGTGTGCTTACAGTGAAGAACACCTCCCCCGCCCCCTAGTAAAACGCACACAGTTAACCCTTTGATCAGCCTTCACTCTAACCCCTTCCTGCCCAGTACCATTAGTACAGTGTCAGTGCTTTTTTTTTTTTAGCTCTGATCACTGTATTGCTGTCACTGGAGATGTCAGTGACACCAAGTTAGTTCCCCCCAGTGTCAGAATGTCCGCCACAGTCCTGAAGTCCCGCTGAAAGTCGCTGATCGCCACCATTACTAGTTGAAGAAAAAAAATCCCATTATCTATAGCGCCATTTATAAATGTAATAACTTTTAAAAAAAAATTTTTACTGGACATGTTTAATAGCAAAAAATCCGCAATATTGTTTTTTTCTGAAAATTGGTATTTTTTTGCTTATAGCGCAAAAAATAAAAAACGTACAGGTGATCAAACACCACCAAAAGAAAGCTCAATTCGTGGGGAAAAAAAGGACATACATTTCATTTGGGTGCAGCATTGCGTGACTGCGCAATTGTCAGTTAAAGTAACACAGCGCTGTAACGCAAAAAATGGCCTGGTCAGGAAGGGGGGTAAATCCTCAGAAGGGCAAGTGGTTAAAAATGAAAAGGAAACATTGTGCAAGCAAAATGTTTACAGAAAATGGATTTTTACAAAACTAGAAAAGAATAGCAACAGAAAAATAAATGTGAATAGCAAAGAGGAGATACTTAACTCTCTGGACTTTGGGTGCAGGCAGGATTCCAAGATTCAGAGTTTTTGGGCTCTCAGAAATTAAGACGCTTGGTAGATGTTCTTTGTTTCAGTGGTAAAGGAGAGTATCAGACTTCTGATGCAGTCCCTCTTTTCTAGACCTCCAGGATGGTGTTTATAGAATGTGTACTTTATTTTCTCATAAACATGTATAAAGTTGCAGTGTTTATACCCCTAATTTATAAGGCTAGCCAGTTATAGTTATATACAATATTATATGTAAATTGTGATTCTGGACAGGTTTGAAATTTAAAGTCATGCTAAACCCAAAAAACAACATTTAACGTTTCAGCTTTTTCATTTTGTGATTCAGCTAGTAAGACTGCCATTTTTCAAATTCCTATAACAGACCAAGCTGTCCGCCGAAAGTGGCAGTTATGGGGTTGAGACAAAACCATTAACACTGACATGGATGCTTACAATGCTTAGTTTTTATTCAGTTATACAAAATATTGCTCTCTGGAACTAAACCCATACATTTAAAGGGGTTGTAAAGGCTAACGTTTTTTTTTTTTTAACCTGTTCCCGCCTGGCTATGGTACAATGACGGCCGGGGAAACAGCTCGTCCCTCCGGGAGGACGTCCTCCCGGTCATGCCTCTAGAGCGCGCCGATCTCTCGTCGGCTGTGTCCCATGGACACAGCGCTTCTCTGATGCAGGTAAACAGCCAATGAAATTGGCTGTTTACTATGTGATCGGCTGTGTCCTATCACAGCCGATCACAAGTGTAAACAAACAGCGGTAACTTGATGTTACCGCTTCTCCTCCTTATACACAGATCCTGTGTGAGAAGGGGAACAGCGAGTTACCTCATTCAGCACTGTACACCACAGTGCGGATTGACTGTCAGACTGCCCTGATATCCTGTCACAGCTGCCCATCAGTGTACCTGTCACCAGCCCATCAGCGTACCTGTCACCAGCCCATCAGCGTACCTGTCACCAGCCCATCAGCATTCCTGTTAACTGTCGCCAGTCCATCAGAGTACCTGTCGCCAGTCTGTCAGTGTACCTGTCAACACAGTCCGTCACGTACCTGTCAGCACAGCCCATCAATGTACCTGTCAGCACAGCCCATCACATACCTTTCAGAACAGCCCATCAGTGTACCTGTTGTACAGCCCATCATGTACCTGTCAGCACAGTCCATCACGTACCTGTCAGCACATTCTATCAGTGTACCTGTTGTGCAGCCTGTCAGTGTGCCTGTCAGTACAGCCATACTTGTCAACACAGCCCATCACATACCTGCTAGCACAGCCCATCAGTGTACTTGTCGTGCAGCCTGTCAGCACAGCTCATCAGCATACCTGTCAGTACAGCCCATCAGTGTACCTGTCCAGCAGTCCATCAGTGTACCTGTCAGCACATCCATAAGGGAAGCCTATCAATGTACCTTTTCATGCAGCCCATCAGCGTACCTGTCAGTACAGCCCATCAGTGTACTTGTCAGCACATCCATAAGGGAAGCCTATCAGTGTACCTGTCATCAGTGCAGCCTAATCAGAGTACCCATAACAGAGCCACCATCACTGCCGCCCATCAGCAGTATGCCCATCATAGTTGGCTGTTATACAGCCAAGATGTAAAAAAAATATTTCACTAGTGAGGAGGCTTTCCAAATCCTCAACCTGACTAACGAGAGCAGCGGGGAGCTCTCACCATCCGATTCCGATTTGGACTACAAGCCAGTAGAAAGCAGTAGATTTATGACTAAGTCAGAAGAGGAAGCAGTCCCTCCTAAAAGAGTAAGACACTCTGAAGAGCAGAAAACCATGAGCAGTGCCAATGTACCAATGCCATTACACCCAAATGGTCAACCAGTAAATGCCAACGGAGCTAGACCCCAGGATGAAAGGCCCAGTACCAGCACTGGAATATCACGCTAGACCCCAAGAGTCAGGGCCCAAACATATCTCCCAGATGCTCTGGCAAACCCTATGTGGCTGCCTTCCAGCTCAGGATCAGCTACAATCCCCCCTTTTACCGCACAACCAGGCGTGCAGTCCAACACAGAAACATTTTCCCCAATTGATTTTTTAAATTTATTTTTCCCTGATCCTTCAATTAATTGTAGATCAGACTAACCTATTTGCCCAACAATATATCGCACACAACCCCAATTCATGCTATGCCCATCCATTTGAGTGGAGACGGCTAACAGTAGAGGAGTTTAAATTGTTTTTGGGCCTTACGATCAACATGGGGCTTACAAAAAAAAAATGAATTACATTCATATTGGTCCAACCACCCCATCCATCACATTCCCATCTTTTCATTTGTAATGTCTAGGTCACGCTATGACATGAAAATGCGCTTCCTGCATTTCAGTGATAATTCCCTTTGCCCTCCCCGAGATCAGCCTGGCTATGACAAACTGTATACAATTTGCTCGCTAATTCATTTTTTTCTAAAATATTTTCTGAACTTTATGTCCCTGACCAAAATATCTGTGTGGAAGAATCTCTTGTCCACTTTACTGGCTGGCTGGGATTCAAGCAATATATTCCCAGTAAAAGGGCCAGGTATGGACTGAAGCTCAAAAATCTCTGTGAAAGTGCCATGGGATATGTCCATGCCTTCTGCGTGTATGAAGGCAGAGACTCCCAACGCTAGCCCCCTGGGTGCCCAACCTATATTTGTACAAGTGGAAAAATTGTCTGGGACCTGGCCTGTCCACTTTTCCAAAAGGGGTATCACATCTACCTAGACAATTATTACACAAGCCTGCCATTTTTTCTGCCACCTGTACCTTGAGAAAACGATGGCCTGTGGTACACCCCAAACAAACAGGAAGGGCTTCCCACAAAATTTTGTGAACACAAGGCTACAAAAGGGGGAATCTGCAAGTCTGAGGAACGAGGAAGTGTTGACCGTGAAGTGGAGGGATAGGAGAGATGTTTATGCCCTGTCCACTATCCATAATGACACCATGGTGGAAATTCATAGAAGACAAGGTCCCATCCGAACGCCAGAGTATATCCACAATTATAATCGATTCATGGGGAGGGGTGGATTTAAACCATCAAATGCTGCAGCCCCATTTATCAACAAGGAAGTCCCTCTACTAGTACAAAGAAGGTGCAATATACTTTTTCCACATGGCCATTTTTAATGCATACATCACCTATCAAAAGTCAATGGAAAGACCTACCACCTTCCTCAAATTTATAGATGTCGTCATTGCCCTAATCAGCAAGGATCTCCACCACAAAGCATTCGCTCCGATTATGTCAGCAGACTTCATGAGCACCATTTCCCTGAGAACCATCACCATCAGAAACAGGAAGAAGACACCAAAAAAAAAATGTAGAGTATGCCACAGAGGGGGAGTTAGGAGAGACACCAGTTTTTAATGTTCCCAATGTCCCTCCCAACCAGGCCTATGCATTGGAGACTGCTTCCAACGTTATCAGAAGTTTGTAAGATATTAGTTCCCCATATTTTTCTGTTTCAATATTTTTATTAGGAAAGTTTTGTTTTTAATAATATAACAAGCTCAAAATACACCCTCACAGGTGCAGAGCAGAACAATAACATATTAATAGAGACATCCTGCTGACTTGTATTAGTCAAATAACGAAATGTCCAATGGCATCAAGAAGGGACGGCAAAAAAACTAGCCAAATAGCAGCAGTAATCCAGCATAATATCGGAAAAAAAAAGAAAAGAAGAAAGGTTAATAGAAAATAAAATAAAACGAAAGGGAATCAGAAAGAAAACATGAAAGAAGGGAAACTAGAGGGATCACGGAATCCGGGGCTATCACAGGCAGTGGCTGTAGGAGGCCATAACTAGTAGGAGGCAGGGATGGCAAGGAATAACGTATCCAAGGTTCCCAAACCTTAAGGAATCTCAGATGAGAATCATGAAGAATGCTAGACATCTGTTCATTGAACAACATAGCATTCATCCGGGTCTTCACCCCCTGGAAGGCTACCGAAGGGGTTCTCCAAGCTTGAGCAATAGCACGTTTGGCCGAAATGAATAGGTAGGATGCCAATTTCTGTTGAGACCTAGACAAACCCAAAATTGGGCAATGCAGGAGGGCCACCTTTGCATCCCTACGGACCATAATATGAAATAGCGTTTGTAGCAAACCAAAAATCCTAGACCAGAAGCCTATCAATCGCGGGCACGACCACCAAATGTGCAAGACGTCCCAGGTAGACCACAGTTCCGGAAACACCTATCTCCGCCAGTCGGATTAAAGTGAGCAGTCCGAGCCTGGACCCAGTACCACCGCAATAGAAACTTTGTAGGCTGCCTCAAGAGTGACGGTATTGAATGAACATTTCACCACCACCCCCCAGGCCCTACGCCAATCCTCCACCGCAATCGAAACACCCAGATCTCGCTCCCATTGAGAGACATAAGACAGGGATGATGAGGAAGACCTACTGTTAAGGGATGCATAAATTACAGAAATGAGACCAGGGGACCCTGGGGAATGCTGACAAGCGTGCTCAAAGGGCGTTTTGCGGTAAGGATATGTAGAGGTACGATGGAGGGATAGGTCCCAGTGGCGCAATTGCAAATACCGATAATATTCCCGTGGCCGAACCCCCCTTGATTCTCGAAGAGACTCCCAAGATGGAAGCGTATGAGCACTCAGAAAATCATGTACAACAACAAAGCCATGGGAGGTCCACCAAGAGAAAGAAGGGGGATGTTCTAGGCCTGGCAGAAATAAAGGAATGACGAAATCAAATTACCCGAATATTTTACAGAATCTCAGGTTCTTAAACTGTGAAGCATAATAGGGCTCAAATCCGAAGGGCGCAAGTTAGGCGGGAGCCAAAGCAATGTAGTTAAGGAAAGCGGAGCACAGTTGGGTAATTCTAAGAGTACCCATAACGGGATATCTTTCGTGGCATGAAGCATAGACAACTGGGAAATCTGAGCCGCCAAATAGTATCTAGAAACATGTGGAACTTCCAAACCTCCCTGTAGTCTATGAGTATACAGAGTGGCTCGAGGCACTCTGGGACGTTTATGAGCCCAAATCAAACTGAGAATCCAGCTCTGTAGTACACGAAGAAAAGACGCAGGGATATGAATAGGGAGAGTACGGAAAAAGTACAGGATCTTCAGCAGGATAGTCCTCTTAACATCATGTATCCGGCCAATCCATGATAAAGAAGGAAACTGCTAAGAATGAAGCAGGGAAGTAACAGAGCACAATAAGGGATAATATTTAGCTAAAAATAACGCAGAAAGGGAGGAAGTAAGAGTAACGCCAAGATAAGCCAGAGAATGGGATGCCCAATGGTAGGGAAATTGTGTCTGCAACCGTTCTACCAGGTCGGCAGGGAGCGTAATATTAAATGCCGTGGTTTTAGACAAATTGATGCGAAGGCCAGATATAGTCAAAAAACGGTCCAATATGACCTGGAGATTGGAAAGAGTGATAAGAGGATTGGTTAAAATTAAAAGGGCATCATCTGCATAAAAGTTGGCCTTGTATTGAGTGCTAGCATAGGGGACACCAGAAATATCCGGGCGATTTCAAATGGCTGCAACTAAGTGTTCAAGAATGAGAACAAAAAGAGCAGGTGATAATGGGCATCCCTGTCTTGTGCCCCTGAAAATAGGGAAGGATGAGCAAAAAAACCTGCATATTTAACAGAGGCCGAGGGAGACGAACATAAAGCCGAGATCCAAGCCAGAAATGCGTCACCAAACCCCCATCTAGACAGAGTATATGTCAAATATTCCCAAGAAAGTGAATCAGTTCCCCATATTTTTAACAGCCTGAAATTTCCCCATTTTTATTATCTGTGCTGATCTTTTGCCTGCTGCCTTGATTGACCATGCCTCTGCCTTCCACCTTAACTGACCCTGGCCTGTTTACTGACAATTCCACTGCTTGCCGTCTGAATTATTTCTAAACCACGTTCCTGCCTTCCACCGGAACTGACCATGGCCTGTTTATGGACTATGCTTCTGTCTGCCATCTGGATTATGAACCACGTTTATGCCTTCTTCCTGAACTGACATTGGCCTGCTAAATCGACAATGTTTTTTGCCTTCTGCTTGGATTGATCTTTTGCCCTGCTACTGCAGTAATGGGATTCAAGATAACACAGGGGTCTCACATATGTGAGGGACTTCAGAGTAGAGAAAAAACAGTTTTTGGCTTTCTCTGGCTTTTGTAATTCCCGAAACAGGGTCTGTTTGTCCAGAGTCTTCGAAGAGATTGGGTGGGATGAAGCCTCTACCCCTGTGCCCCAGTCCTACCTGACCAAGGCCCTAAGCCTGATGTTTCTGCTTGCTGCCTGGACCAATACTTTCTGATGATCATATCTCTGCCTGCATTGACCCAGGACTTTTTATGGACCATGTTCCTGCCTGTTGCTTGGACCAATACTTTGGCTGTGTTGATCATACCTCCTCTTGCTACATGTACTGACCCAAGACTTTTTCGGACCATGTTCCTGCTTGCTGCCTGGACCAATACTTTGGCTGTGCTACTCATATCTCTGTTTGCTGCCTGTACTGACCTAGGACTTTTTATGGACCATGTCCTGCCTGTTGCCTGGACCAATACTTTGGCTGTGCTGACCATATCTCTGCCTGCTGCCTGTACTGACCCAGGACTTTTTATGGACCATGTTTCTGCCTTCTGCCTGGATCTCAGCCTGCTGTCTGTTCTGACTCTGGCGTGTTTATCCACCATATTCCTGCCTGCTGCCTGGGCAAATCCTGTGGCTATTGCCTGCTTCCTGGTCCAATGCTCTCCTAAAACCACAGGTAATATTTTGCTTATCCTTTCTTCAGCTAGGCTGTGAAAATGTCTCAAATGTGGTATTGTATTGTCATGTTCAGGAGGAGTACCAAATGTATTTTTGAGTATAGAAATGATGAAAGGCGATGACGAACCGCAACTCATTGGCCGTGACTCGTCCGAGTTTTTGCATGTCCGGTCAGTGTGCTGCCAAGGATATATATATTGGACTGGCTGTGAGTTTTAATACAGTCATCTTTACTAACACAAGATTTTAGCTTGTGCTGGTGGTCAGTGGAACTTTGCCCCTTTGTGCTGGTGGTCAGTGGAACTTTGCCCCTTTGTGCTGGTGGTCAGTGGAACTTTGCCCCCTTGTGCTGGTGGTCAGGGGAATTTTGCCCCCTTGTGCTGGTGGTCATTGGAACTTTGCCTCTTGTGCTGGTGGTCAGTGGAACTTTGCCCCCTTGTGCTGGTGATCAGTGGAACTTTGCCCCCTTGTGCTGGTGGTCAGTGGAATTTTGCCCCCTTGTGCTGGTGGTCATTGGAACCTTGCCTCTTGTGCTGGTGGTCAGTGGAAGCTCTGTTATCGTGTTTTTCTTTAAAGACAAGATGTTAATGGGTTGTTTTTTCTAAACTAAAGCCTCAGTATTCAGGTTTAATTGCAGCGTTGGCACTTTGTGATAAATAAGTGGGTTTTGGGTTGCAGTTTGGGCATTCGGTCTCTAAAAGGTTTGCCATCACTGCCATAGAGGTACACTTCCAGGTATGTTGTACATTATACTGTAATGTACATTTTTGTCTTTGGATGTCTTTCTGCCTTATTGGTGCTGGAGGAATGTTAGACTAAACTGTATATGTGTTTCATTGCTGTGTTATCACATGCCTACTGATCATTGGGCTCCATTCACAAAGCATTTTTCAAATAGTTTTTTGAAATTCACAAAAAACTTTTCTAAAATACCGTATGCGTTTTTTTCCCTGACATATGCTGTATTTATCTCATGAAACCATGTGTTACCATGCAGTATTTTATCTTATGCAATATCCAATGGGATGTATACAGTAGAGAAGAATCAAAACCATTTTCACTAAGTCGGTGCTGAATGGAGCCCATTGCATGTGATGTCCTGGTCCTTTTTTCTTCAATAAACTTCTCTTGATTTAAAAAAAAAAAAGTATTCTGTGAATGGTGACAGTGCCGAGTGAGTGACTCCCTGTGGTCAAAAGGGAAGCTGCTTGGCACAGGAACCGGAGGATTGTGGCTATCACTTTAGTAGTGCTGACTACTACTGTGATTGGCAGCTTCCCTTACTAAAAACAAATAAACTGTTTCATTTACAATGGAAATTGCAATTTGCAAGGGAATTTTCTCCAGAGCTTAGCATGGTTGGATCCAGGTTGGTGCTGGGGTGGGCCAAGCCCCCCAAATTTCAGCTGCGCTTCCCCCCCCCCCAGGCAGACTTTATCCAAAGAAGCTGTTTGCATCGGTTCACGTAGCCCAGACAGCACGCTTCCCCCTCCTCTTCCCTGTATGGACAGGAGAGAGAGGAGATCGATGTACACTGCCTCCTCCCACCCCTCTCCTCCTGTCTGCCCTGCTCACACTCCCAATTCCTAACCAGTGCTCAGCCTGAGAAAATGTTTGGCCAGCAAATTTAAAGCACTGCAGCCAACAACTACATCGTAGTTACAAGACTAAGTCCTCAACCTAGATAAAAGAAATGTGCAGCGCTAAAATCAATACAATAAAAAGGTACATAGAAAACATCATGATAAATTAATTATAAAATGTTCATAAAGTGACTGTAAGTGTTCATAGGAATTCTGCAATCTAATACGGTGCTTGTGCAATCAGGTGTGGAAGAAATGGGCACTCACCGGAACGCATAAAAAAATGCACGTTAATATATTAAATCCTGATGTCATCAAGGTCATCCAAATTAGGGCAAGAATGGGGTTGAATCCCTCACAAAGCGTTTGGGTCCTGGGGCTTCTGATGTGGATCAAAAGAATGCCAGTGTTCCCCTTAAGGGATGGCTGGGTGCAGCTCACCAGGTATACAGGAGGCTCCCTCTCTGGAAACTGGATTGTCACCCCGACCGCTCCGGTCTCCTCACTCTGCGAAACACCTCCCCAGGTCAGTTGCTGGTCACAGGGCGCAGTTCCCTTAAAGGGAACTCTGGAATTCTTTTGATCCACATCAGAAGCCCCAGGACCCATACGCTTTGTGGGGGATTCAACCCCATTCCTGCCCTAATTTGGATGATTTTGATGACATCAGGATTTAATATATTAACGCGCATTTTATTATGTGTTCCGGTGAATGCGCATTTCTTCCACACTTGATTGCACAAGCACCGTATTAGAGAGATCGCAGAATTCCTATGAACACTTACAGTCACTTTATGAACATTTTATAATTAATTTATCATGATGTTTTATATGTACCTTTTTATTGTATTGATTTTAGCGCTGCACATTTCTTTTATCTTGGTTATTTGAGGTTTATTTTGGTTACCTTAAGTGCTTAGTGGCTAGCTGTTTTTGAGTGCGCTCGCATATATTTATTACTTAATTCCTCAACCTGAGCCTGCAGAGACCAACCTGGGTGAGTGAGCTGAGCTCTGCACTACAGCCGAACTCTCCCCATCTCTATCCCTTCTCCCCCCCCCCCCTCCATCTCCCTCCTTCTCTCCCCTCCCTTCTCTCCCCCCTCCATCTCCCTCTCTTCTGGCTGGTTAAACTGATGGAGGTTTCACTCAAGTTTGTGTTGCTTATGTTTAACCCCTTCCTGCCCAGCCCCAGTATCCCTTTAGGAGCTTGTTCACATGAGATTTGGTCTCTGAAGAGCAATCTGAATTCAGATCACTCTTTAAAGAGACGTTGGTTGGCAGTGAAGAGATGCTGTATCACCTCCTCACCACCTGCTTTACCCCTAGAACCCCACAATAGTTCACTGCCACCACGTTCATTGCACGCAGTTGTGGGGTGCTTGCAGAGCAGCCTCATACACTTTAATGGGTCATATTCAGCAGGTACTGTACCTACAGAATGCAACAGAAGATATAATTTCTGCCACGGCCACAAAATATTACAGTGGGAGTATGTGTACACCCCAAGGTGATGCTCATCCTGACTGCTACACTCCATATTTTGTTTTGTCTTTTACTTACTGTACTGGTTTTAATGAAGTTCTTCTTTAACTGCTTGCCATCCAGTCACTGTAGAAAAACGGCCACAATGTGGCACCGCTGGCAAAATCACGTTTTAAAACGTCATTTTGCAAAACAAGTAGGAGACGCGCGTGAAGCGCGCCCCCGCCCTACCCTTCCCGCCGATCACGGCAGCGGGTGTCAATCATCGAGTCGCGGCAGGTCATTTCCCACCGGGTCCCGGCGATTGCCGGCAAACAGTGACACAGAGCACAGCTGCATTGTTTACAATGCAGCTCTGCTCCCTGTCAGCTCCTAACACACTGATCCTGAGAGAGAAGTTTATCTCTCGGAATCAGTGTGTTCCTGTGAAGTACACACCCCTTCCCCCTAGTAAAACACTCCCCTCACACAGATAACCCTTTCATTACCTAAAAAAAGTTAACCCCTTCCTCCCCAGTGCCATTAGTACAGTGTCAGTGTTTTTTTTGCACTGATCACTGTATTGGTGTCACTGGGGATGTCAATGACCCCAGGTCAGTTCCTCCCCAGTGTCAAAATGTCCGCCGCAGTTCCGCTGTCCCGCCATAAGTTGCTGATCACTGTCATAAATCGCTGATCACTGCCATAAGTCGCTGATCGCCACCATTATTAGTATTAATAAAATAGTTCCCGCGATTTGTAGACGCTATAACTTTCACGTAAACCAATTAATTTACATGTATTGGGATTTTTATTCAGCAAAGACATGTCGCAGAATAAAATTTGGCAGAAATTTATGACGAAATTTGATTTTAAATTTTTTTTACTGGACATGTTTTATAGCAAAAAGTCCAAAATATTGTTTTTTTTTCTCAAAATTGTCAGCCTTTTTTTTTTTATAGCTCAAAAAATAAAAAACAAACACACAGGCGATCAAATACCACCGAAAGAAAGATCAATTTGTGGGAAAAAAGGATGTAAATTTAATTTGGGTGCAGTGTTCCATGACCGTGCAATTGTCAGTTAAAGTAATGCAGTGACGTAACACAAACCTCTTCTGTAACCGCTTCCTGACCGCCCTATAGCAGAAATACTGCTACAGGGCAGCATGGGTGCGCAAAATCACATATGTGTATATATATATATATATACATATATATATATATATATACATAATTTGCGCTCCCGTAGTTTTCACGCTCCTCCTCATGCACAATAAACCTCCATTGCTAGTATAGTGTCTGAATGGATCAATATCTTTGATCAGATCAGCACTATACCAGCGTTCACATTAGTATAGCATCCCCAAAAACGCAGCATTAGCGGCAGCCCCGGCACCTGCCAGCACCTACGTTTAGCCCCTATGCATACCCCCCCCTTCTCCCTCAGCAAGTGCAGTGTCAGTAGGTCACTGTCACTTGATACATTGCACACAAAACCGCAGTGTTCGCAGAATCAAGCCTGATCTCTGTTAGCACTTGCCAGTAAATTTTGATGACTCTCATATGCAGCAGAGTGCCAGTACTAGTGCCGTGCTACCTTTTGGTGAACTGGCGAGTACCAGCGGTCTAGTACATCTTGGTCTTTCACATACCTCCTTGATTTTTGAAGCTGTTTTTCACAGAATATCTGTATGCGTTGATTGTGGATCAAAGCAATTTATATGCACAACAATTTATCACCGCCAACCCAAATTCAAACTTTGCCAGACCAGTAGCATGGAAACTCATTACGGTTTCTGAATTTACATTTTTTTGGGCCTAACCCTCAACATGGGCATTACTAAAAGAAATGAATTGCGGTTGTATTGGTCCGCAGACCCGATTCATCATATGCCGTGTTCTCTGCTGCCATGGCCAGGCATAGATATGAGAGTATAATGTGTTTTATGCATTTCAACGACAATACACTCTGTCATCCTCAGGGTGACCCTGAATTTGATCAGCTCCACAAAATTCAGCCCCTCGCAAATCACCTTAACGAAAAATTTGCAGATGTCTATACTCCCCAGCAAAACATCTGCGTTGATGAGTCCCTGATTAATTTTTCTGGCCGCCTTGCATTCAAATAATTTCTCCCCAGCAAGCGTGCCAGATATGGGGTCAAGATGTAGAAGACCTGTGAGAGGACAATAGGCTATATTTATAAGTTTCGGATTAACGAGGGAATAGATAGTCACGTGGAGCCCCCCGGATGCCCAGACTACATGGGGAGCAGTGGCAAGATAGTTTGGGACTTGGTGCCATCCTTTTTCCATATAGGGTACCACTTATACGTGGATATCTTGGAACTGGCGCTTGTGGCAAAGTGTGACCTAATGTGTGCCCACCATTAGAAGTGGGTGGATGCAGGGCGGTATATTCTAATTAGAGATGAGCGAAGAAATGAAAAATTCGATTCGACTGATTCGGCGAATTCGTGGACAATATTCGATTCGAGTCGAATAAATTCGCTGTGAATTTAACTTAAAAAAGGGTGTTTCTAGGCTTCAGAGAGACTTAATATTAGTGCAGAACACTGTACCTTTAATTTAAATGCCCTTGGAGTCTGCTGGGGAAGAGAAATAATACTGTCAGTCAGTATGACATGCAGATGAGTGCCGTCGATCTTAGAATCACCGCACACTTCACTCATTTGGGCAGTCACGGGGCCAAAACCAGAGTGTGGAGCCACAGTGTGGCGGTGGAGGCAGCAGCAATGGGAGGCCATACAGCACCCTATGACAAAAATGGAAACCACCAGCAGTGTGAGGAGACCTGAAAGTGGCACATGGCAGAGTGTGGCGATAGAGACAGCAGCAATGGGAGGCCGTACAGGGACCCATGACACACTCTGGACCTGGCAGCAGCATGAGGAGGCGGTACAGGGGCCCATGACAGATTACGGGCCTGGCAGCAGCATGAGGAGTCGGTACAGGGGCCCATGGCAGATTACGGGCCTGGCAGCAGCAATGGGAGGCCGTACAGGGACCCATGACACACTCTGGACCTGGCAGCAGCATGGGGAGGCGGTACAGGGGCCCATGACAGATTACGGGCCTGGCAGCAGCATGAGGAGTCGGTACGGGGGCCCATGACACACTCTGGACCTGGCAGCAGCATGAGGAGGCGGTACAGGGGCGCATGACAGATTACGAGCCTGGCAGCAGCAACTTGGACAGGAGGACGTTCAGCTTCTGCACCGTCGGGTGCGTGCTCGCAAACTGTTGTCTCTTGGAAACGGATTCCAAGAAAGACTGCTGACGGAATCCGTGAAGAGGAGTAGCAGGAGAAGGAGCATCTGAACGAGCGGAATATGCCAACAAGCGACAACAGTGGCCCATGACAGATTACGGGCCTGGCAGCAGCATGAGGAGTCGGTACGGGGGCCCATGGCAGATTACGGGCCTGGCAGCAGCTATGGGAGGCCCGTAATCTGCCAGCACCCTATGACAAAAAATGGAACCCACCAGCAGTGTGAGGAGACCTGAAAGTGGCACATGGCAGAGTGTGGCGATGGAGACAGCAGCAATGGGAGGCCGTACAGGGACCCATGAGAGACTCTGGACCTGGCAGCAGCATGAGGAGGCGGTATAGGGGCCCATGGCAGATTAGGGGCCTGGCAGCAGCTATGGGAGGCCCGTAATCTGCCAGCACCCTATGACAAAAAATGGAACACACCAGCAGTGTGAGGAGACCTGAAAGTGGCACATGGCAGAGTGTGGCGATGGAGGCAGCAGCAATGGGAGGCCGTACAGGGACCCATGAGAGACTCTGGACTTGGCAGCAGCATGAGGAGGCGGTATAGGGGCCCATGGCAGATTAGGGGCCTGGCAGCAGCTATAGGAGGCCCGTAATCTGCCAGCACCCTATGACAAAAAATGGAACACACCAGCAGTGTGAGGAGACCTGAAAGTGGCACATGTTTGGGGCATGATTCATGGCGGATTTAGTCAGTTGTGTCAGGAACTGGTGGTTTGAAATCCAGACTAATCCACGCCTGATTCATTTTCACAAACGTGAGTCTCTCCACACTTTGGGTGGACAGTCGTGTCCTCCGCGGAGTTGCAATACCTCCTGCCGCACTAAACACGCGCTCCGATGCCACGCTACTGGCCGGGCATGACAGCCTTTCAAGGGCAAATTCAGCTAGTTGGGGCCAAAGGTCAAGTTTCGTTGCCCAGTAGTCAAGGGGATTGTCTACCTCGGTTGGCAGGGTGCTGTCCAAGTAGGCCTAAGCCTGTTGTTTGAGGTCCTGCTGCAGGTCCACCTGATGCTGCTGCTGCTGCTGCGGCTGGTTAGTAGTTTCCTCACTGCGCTGGTGAAGAAAGCTACTCATCATCGACTGCAGACTGAGGCAGCCGCTGCTGGTGGAGCTGCCACTGCTCCTACCACCCCACCCCTCCCCTGCTGCCATGGCAGCGGAACACGAGCGCACAGGGCCCACAGTGTCTGAGGATGGACGTTGGCGCAGACAGGCAGAGACCAGCTGACTACATAGGTGTTTTTTATAGTACGTTATTTTGGCCTCCCTCTCAGCAGGTGTGAAAAAGGCCACCATTTTTGAACGGTAGCGAGGGTCCAACAAGGTGGACAGCCAAAAGTCATCCCTCTGTCTGATGGTTATTATTCGGCTGTCGCTACGCAAGCAACCGAGCATGCTATGGGCCATTTGTGCCAAGGAATGCGAGGGACTCCCTGCCTCCATCTCCACAGCATACTGCCACGGTGCGTCTAGGTCCTCTGTCTCCTCTTCCTCCTCCTCTACCAGATGCTCCTGCTCCTCCACTCCTGTCCGCTGAGTGGAAAAACCACCCATTTCACTCAATAATTCCTGAGCACCAATGTCCTCCTCTACCTCCTCCTCTTCTTCCAGTCCTGCCCCCACAGGGGCCATGTGGCGTTGAGATCTGTGCGCCACGTCTACCGCACCCTGACCAGCCATTGTTAACAGCATTTGTTCCAGGACGTGCAACAGAGGAATGACGTCGTTCATCCCATAGTCCTGCCGACTCACGAATAGCGTGGCCTCCTCAAAGGGCCTGAGCAAGCGCAGGTGTCACGCATGAGCTGCCAATGGCTGACATCTAAGTTACACAGGGAGTACCTTTATCTGCTTTTAACATCAGGAAATCTGTGATGGCCTTTTGCTGTTCGTAAAGGCGGTCTAACATATGTAGGGTTGAATTCCACCTTGTTGCAACGTCACAGCATGAGGAGTCGGTATAGGGGCCCATGGCAGATTAGGGGCCTGGCAGCAGTTATGGGAGGCCCATAATCTGCCAGCACCCTATGACAAAAAATGGAACACACCAGCAGTGTGAGGAGACCTGAAAGTGGCACATGGCAGAGTGTGGCGATGGAGACAGCAGCAATGGGAGGCCGTACAGGGACCCATGAGAGACTCTGGACCTGGCAGCAGCATGAGGAGGCGGTATATAGGGGCCTACGGCAGATTAGGGGCCTGGCAGCAGCTATAGGAGGCCCGTAATCTGCCAGCACCCTATGTCAAAAAATTCAACACACCAGCAGTGTGTGAGGAGACCTGAAAGTGGCACATGGCAGAGTGTGGCGATGGAGACAGCAGCAATGGGAGGCCGTACAGGGACCCATGACAGACTCTGGACTTGGCAGCAGCATGAGGAGGCGGTATATAGGGGCTTATGGCAGATTAGGGGCCTGGCAGCAGCTATAGGAGGCCCGTAATCTGCCAGCACCCTATGTCAAAAAATTCAACACACCAGCAGTGTGAGGAGACCTGAAAGTGGCACATGGCAGAGTGTGGCGATGGAGACAGCAGCAATGGGAGGCCGTACAGGGACCCATGACAGACTCTGAACTTGGCAGCAGCATGAGGAGGCGGTATATAGGGGCCCATGGCAGATTAGGGGCCTGGCAGCAGCTATAGGAGGCCCGTAATCTGCCAGCACCCTATGTCAAAAAATTCAACACACCAGCAGTGTGAGGAGACCTGAAAGTGGCACATGGCAGAGTGTGGCGATGGAGACAGCAGCAATGGGAGGCCGTACAGGGACCCATGACAGACTCTGGACTTGGCAGCAGCATGAGGAGGCGGTATATAGGGGCCCATGGCAGATTAGGGGCCTGGCAGCAGCTATGGGAGGCCCGTAATCTGCCAGCACCCTATGTCAAAAAATTCTACACACCAGCAGTGTGTGAGGAGACCTGAAAGTGGCACATGGCAGAGTGTGGCGATGGAGACAGCAGCAATGGGAGGCCGTACAGGGACCATGACAGACTCTGGACTTGGCAGCAGCATGAGGAGGCGGTATATAGGGGCCCATGGCAGATTAGGGGCCTGGCAGCAGCTATGTGAGGCCCGTAATCTGCCTGCACCCTATGTCAAAAAATTTAACACACCAGCAGTGTGAAGAGACCTGAAAGTGGCACATGGCAGCAGAGTGTGGCGATGGAGACAGCAGCAATGGGAGGCCGTACAGGGACCCATGAGAGACTCTAGACTTGGCAGCAGCATGAGGAGGCGGTATATAGGGGCCCATGGCAGATTAGGGGCCTGGCAGCAGCTATGTGAGGCCCGTAATCTGCCTGCACCCTATGTCAAAAAATTAAACACACCAGCAGTGTGAAGAGACCTGAAAGTGGCACATGGCAGCAGAGTGTGGCGATGGAGACAGCAGCAATGGGAGGCCGTACAGGGACCCATGAGAGACTCTAGACTTGGCAGCAGCATGAGGAGGCGGTATATAGGGGCCCATGGCAGATTAGGGGCCTGGCAGCAGCTATGTGAGGCCCGTAATCTGCCTGCACCCTATGTCAAAAAATTAAACACACCAGCAGTGTGAAGAGACCTGAAAGTGGCACATGGCAGAGTGTGGCGATGGAGACAGCAGCAATGGGAGGCCGTACAGGGACCATGACAGACTCTGGACTTGGCAGCAGCATGAGGAGGCGGTATATAGGGGCCCATGGCAGATTAGGGGCCTGGCAGCAGCTATGTGAGGCCCGTAATCTGCCTGCACCCTATGTCAAAAAATTAAACACACCAGCAGTGTGAAGAGACCTGAAAGTGGCACATGGCAGCAGAGTGTGGCGATGGAGACAGCAGCAATGGGAGGCCGTACAGGGACCATGACAGACTCTGGACTTGGCAGCAGCATGAGGAGGCGGTATATAGGGGCCCATGGCAGATTAGGGGCCTGGCAGCAGCTATGTGAGGCCCGTAATCTGCCTGCACCCTATGTCAAAAAATTAAACACACCAGCAGTGTGAAGAGACCTGAAAGTGGCACATGGCAGCAGAGTGTGGCGATGGAGACAGCAGCAATGGGAGGCCGTACAGGGACCATGACAGACTCTGGACTTGGCAGCAGCATGAGGAGGCGGTATATAGGGGCCCATGGCAGATTAGGGGCCTGGCAGCAGCTATGTGAGGCCCGTAATCTGCCTGCACCCTATGTCAAAAAATTTAACACACCAGCAGTGTGAAGAGACCTGAAAGTGGCACATGGCAGCAGAGTGTGGCGATGGAGACAGCAGCAATGGGAGGCCGTACAGGGACCCATGAGAGACTCTGGACCTGGCAGCAGCAGGAGGAGGTGGTATATAGGGGCCTATGGCAGATTAGGGGCCTGGCAGCAGCTATAGGAGGCCCGTAATCTGCCAGCACCCTATGTCAAAAAATTCAACACACCAGCAGTGTGAGGAGACCTGAAAGTGGCACATGTTTGAGGCATGATTCATGGCGGATTTAGTCAGTTGTGTCAGGAACTGGTGGTTTGAAATCCAGACTAATCCACGCCTGATTCATTTTCACAAACGTGAGTCTCTCCACACTTTGGGTGGACAGTCGTGTCCTCCGCGGAGTTACAATACCTCCTGCCGCACTAAACACGCGCTCCGATGCCACGCTACTGGCCGGGCATGACAGCCTTTCAAGGGCAAATTCAGCTAGTTGGGGCCAAAGGTCAAGTTTCGTTGCCCAGTAGTCAAGGGGATTGTCTACCTCGGTTGGCAGGGTGCTGTCCAAGTAGGCCCAAGCCTGTTGTTTGAGCTCCTGCTCCAGGTCCACCTGATGCTGCTGCTGCTGCTGCGGCTGGTTAGTAGTTTCCTCACTGCGCTGGTGAAGAAAGCTACTCATCATCGACTGCAGACTGAGGCAGCCGCTGCTGGTGGAGCTGCCACTGCTCCTACCACCCCACCCCTCCCCTGCTGCCATGCCAGCGGAACGCGAGCGCACAGGGCCCACAGTGTCTGAGGATGGACGATGGCGCACAAAGGCAGAGACCAACTGACTACATAGGTGGTTTTTATAGTACGTAATTTTGGCCTCCCTCTCAGCAGGTGTGAAAAAGGCCACCATTTTGGACCGGTAGCGAGGGTCCAACAAGGTGGACAGCCAAAAGTCATCCCTCTGTCTGATGGTTATTATTCGGCTGTCGCTACGCAAGCAACCGAGCATGCTATGGGCCATTTGTGCCAAGGAATGCGAGGGACTCCCTGCCTCCATCTCCACAGCATACTGCCACGGTGCGTCTGGGTCCTCTGTCTCCTCCTCCTCCTCCTCTACCAGATGCTCCTGCTCCTCCACTCCTGTCCGCTGAGTGGAAAAACCACCCATTTCACTCAATAATTCCTGAGCACAAATGTCCTCCTCTACCTCCTCCTCTTCTTCCTGTCCTGCCCCCACAGGGGTCATGTGGCGTTGAGATCTGTGCGCCACGTCTACCGCACCCTGACCAGCCATTGTTAACAGCATTTGTTCCAGGACGTGCAACAGAGGAATGACGTCGTTCATCCCATAGTCCTGCCGACTCACGAATAGCGTGGCCTCCTCAAAGGGCCTGAGCAAGCGGCAGGTGTCACGCATGAGCTGCCAATGGCTGACATCTAAGTTACACAGGGGAGTACCTTTATCCGCTTGTAACATCAGGAAATCGGTGATGGCCTTTCGCTGCTCGTAAAGGCGGTCTAACATGTGTAGGGTTGAATTCCACCTTGTTGCAACGTCGCAGATCAGGCGATGCTGTGGAATTCCGTTCTGCCGCTGCAGCTCAATGAGGGTGTTCTTTGCGGTGTAGGAATGGCTGAAATGCATGCACAGTTTACGTGACATTTTAAGGATGTCTTGCAGTGGGATGGTGGATTTTAGGAACCGCTTGACAACCAGATTGAACACGTGAGCCATGCATGGCGCATGGCACAACCTTCCTTGACGCAGAGCAGACACCATGTTCTTTCCGTTGTCAGTCAACATGGTTCCGATTTTTAGTTTGCGCGGAGACAGCCATCTGTCGATTTCTCTGTTCATTACACTCAGCAGTTCCTCCCCTGTGTGACTACGTTCGCCAAGGCATACCAGGTGCAGCACAGCGTGACACCGTTGCGCCCTGCACATGTGATATGCCGGTCGGGTAATGGGACTTGGCACGGGGGTGGCGGCTGAGGACACGGCGGAAAAAGAGGTGGTAGAGGCGGACATGCTTGCTGGACCAAGGACGTGCAAACGTGGAGGCAAAAGCGTCGTGACCTGTCCAAGTTGCTGGTGCGGCTGTGCCGGCACCACGTTCACCCAGTGGGCCGTAAATGACATGTACTGTCCCTGACCGTAGTTACAGCTCCACACGTCGGCGCTGCCGTGCACTTTGGCAGAGACCGACATGCTCAAAGACTGGCCCACCATCTCTTCTACATGTGAATGCAGGGCTGGCACTGCCTTTTGGGCAAAGAAATGACGGCTTGGCACTCTCCACCGCGGCGCGGCACAAGCCATCATTTCTCGGAAAGGTGCTGAGTCCACCAGTTGGAAAGGGAGGGACTGCAGCACCAGCAACTTGGACAGGAGGACGTTCAGCTTTTGCACCGTCGGGTGCGTGCTCGCAAACTGTTGTCTCTTGGATACGGATTCCAAGAAAGACTGTTGACGGAATCCGAGAAGAGGAGTAGCAGGAGAAGGAGCATCTGAACGAGCGGAAGATGCCAATGAGCGACAACTCCCCTCAGCAGAGGTGTTGGAGCCTTGACTGGCTGATAGAGGGCGATTGACGACGTCGGGTGACGGAGCAAGTAACGGAGCGGGTGATGGAGCGGGGGCTGGGGCAGGCAGAACCGCCGTATGTTTATCACGGTTTTCCCAGGCCACCGAATGGTGACGCTGCATATGCTGACGCAACGCTGTAGTCCCAACATGGGCCCCCTGGCCACGCTTGCATTTCTGGCCACATAGTCGACATACGGCTACGTTTACTTCCTCGGGCGGCTTGAGGAAAAATTGCCACACCACCGAGTAGGAAACTTTGCCCCCGCTACTCTTCACTGGCTGACTGCTACTTCCTCCGTGCGCACCGGCACCACTACTGGCCGTGGTGGTAGGCTGCAGTGGAGCTGGTGCTCTACTCCGTGGACGTTTGGCTCCACTGACACTGATGCGACCCTGCTGCTGTCTCCTGGGCAACCCACCGACTGTTTTGCTCGCTGCCAAGCTGCCACCCTCTTCTCCTGATGATGCGGAAGAAATTGCCTGATGACGACGAGGCTGCCAAGTGCGATCAACCTCCTCATCATCAAGTAGGGTCTCCGCCTCACTACTAGCCCCCTCGGCTGCGTCTGGGTCAGGAGACAGACCTGTCTCTAGACCGGCTACCGAGCCACTCTCCTCGCCAGTACTTGTTCGCTTGGCTGCTGAAAAGGCCGATGTCTCCCCCCGTTCCTGACCGCCCTCTGTTAGCTCTTCCTCACTGTACAGTGGGGCTGAGCCCACAGCATGCGATACTTCGCTTGGTGAGGGAACAGCAAAGGACAGGGGCAGGTAGAGGACACGTGATTTCAGTGGGCTTGGTCCCGGGCCATGCCAACTAACGGTTGTGTCTGACGTACCCACCGACCGTTGGCTGTAGGTGTCAGAGGTGACCTGGGAAGAGGAAGACGACCGAGCCAACCAATCAATGACGGCAGGGTTGTCGGTGGAGACACGACCGCTGGATGACACCGGGAGCACTGGCCTCTGGCTGCGAATACTGCTGCCTCGACCCCTTCCTCTGCTGCCACGTCTGCTCGCTCCTAAAACATTGCCTCCTCTGCCACTCCTCTGCATGTTGTCTGACATACTATTTAATTCAACGATTAGGTGTCCCTGAGTAACAATTCTCTGGCACTCAGTAACAATTCTGTCTGTCCCTGAGTATGAATTCTGTGGCCCTGAGTAACAATTCTGTGTCTGTGCGAGTAACAATTCTGTGTCTGTGCGAGTAACAATTCTGTGTCTGTGCAAGTAACAATTTTGTGTCTGTGCGAGTAACAATTCTCTGGCACTCAGTAACAATTCTGTCTGTCCCTGAGTAACAATTCTCTGGCACTCAGTAACAATTCTGTCTGTCCCTGAGTAACAATTCTCTGGCACTCAGTAACAATTCTGTCTGTCCCTGAGTAACAATTCTCTGGCACTCAGTAACAATTCTGTCTGTCCCTGAGTATGAATTCTGTGGCCCTGAGTAACAATTCTGTGTCTGCGCGAGTAACAATTCTGTGTCTGTGCAAGTAACAATTTTGTGTCTGTGCGAGTAACAATTCTCTGGCACTCAGTAACAATTCTGTCTGTCCCTGAGTATGAATTCTGTGGCCCTGAGTAACAATTCTGTGTCTGTGCGAGTAACAATTCTGTGTCTGTGCGAGTAACAATTCTGTGTCTGTGCAAGTAACAATTTTGTGTCTGTGCGAGTAACAATTCTCTGGCACTCAGTAACAATTCTGTCTGTCCCTGAGTAACAATTCTCTGGCACTCAGTAACAATTCTGTCTGTCCCTGAGTAACAATTCTCTGGCACTCAGTAACAATTCTGTCTGTCCCTGAGTAACAATTCTCTGGCACTCAGTAACAATTCTGTCTGTCCCTGAGTAACAATTCTCTGGCACTCAGTAACAATTCTGTCTGTCCCTGAGTAACAATTCTCTGGCACTCAGTAACAATTCTGTCTGTCCCTGAGTATGAATTCTGTGGCCCTGAGTAACAATTCTGTGTCTGCGCGAGTAACAATTCTGTGTCTGTGCAAGTAACAATTTTGTGTCTGTGCGAGTAACAATTCTCTGGCACTCAGTAACAATTCTGTCTGTCCCTGAGTATGAATTCTGTGGCCCTGAGTAACAATTCTGTCTCTGTGCGAGTAACAATTCTGTGTCTGTGCAAGTAACAATTTTGTGTCTGTGAGAGTAACAATTCTCTGGCACTCAGTAACAATTCTGTCTGTCCCTGAGTAACAATTCTCTGGCACTCAGTAACAATTCTGTCTGTCCCTGAGTATGAATTCTGTGGCCCTGAGTAACAATTGTGTGTCTGTGCAAGTAACAATTCTGTGTCTGTGCAAGTAACAATTTTGTGTCTGTGAGAGTAACAATTCTCTGGCACTCAGTAACAATTCTGTCTGTCCCTGAGTAACAATTCTCTGGCACTCAGTAACAATTCTGTCTGTCCCTGAGTAACAATTCTGTCTGTCCCTGAGTATGAATTCTGTGGCCCTGAGTAAGAATTCTCTGGCACTCAGTAACAATTCTGTCTGTCCCTGAGTATGAATTCTGTGGCCCTGAGTAACAATTGTGTGTCTGTGCAAGTAACAATTCTGTGTCTGTGCAAGTAACAATTTTGTGTCTGTGAGAGTAACAATTCTCTGGCACTCAGTAACAATTCTGTCTGTCCCTGAGTAACAATTCTCTGGCACTCAGTAACAATTCTGTCTGTCCCTGAGTATGAATTCTGTGGCCCTGAGTAACAATTCTGTCTCTGTGCGAGTAACAATTCTGTGTCTGTGCAAGTAACAATTTTGTGTCTGTGAGAGTAACAATTCTCTGGCACTCAGTAACAATTCTGTCTGTCCCTGAGTAAGAATTCTCTGGCACTCAGTAACAATTCTGTCTGTCCCTGAGTAACAATTCTCTGGCACTCAGTAACAATTCTGTCTGTCCCTGAGTAACAATTCTGTCTGTCCCTGAGTATGAATTCTGTGGCCCTGAGTAAGAATTCTCTGGCACTCAGTAACAATTCTGTCTGTCCCTGAGTATGAATTCTGTGGCCCTGAGTAACAATTGTGTGTCTGTGCAAGTAACAATTCTGTGTCTGTGCAAGTAACAATTTTGTGTCTGTGAGAGTAACAATTCTCTGGCACTCAGTAACAATTCTGTCTGTCCCTGAGTAACAATTCTCTGGCACTCAGTAACAATTCTGTCTGTCCCTGAGTATGAATTCTGTGGCCCTGAGTAACAATTCTGTCTCTGTGCGAGTAACAATTCTGTGTCTGTGCAAGTAACAATTTTGTGTCTGTGAGAGTAACAATTCTCTGGCACTCAGTAACAATTCTGTCTGTCCCTGAGTAAGAATTCTCTGGCACTCAGTAACAATTCTGTCTGTCCCTGAGTAACAATTCTCTGGCACTCAGTAACAATTCTGTCTGTCCCTGAGTAACAATTCTGTCTGTCCCTGAGTATGAATTCTGTGGCCCTGAGTAAGAATTCTCTGGCACTCAGTAACAATTCTGTCTGTCCCTGAGTATGAATTCTGTGGCCCTGAGTAACAATTGTGTGTCTGTGCAAGTAACAATTCTGTGTCTGTGCAAGTAACAATTTTGTGTCTGTGAGAGTAACAATTCTCTGGCACTCAGTAACAATTCTGTCTGTCCCTGAGTAACAATTCTCTGGCACTCAGTAACAATTCTGTCTGTCCCTGAGTATGAATTCTGTGGCCCTGAGTAACAATTCTGTCTCTGTGCGAGTAACAATTCTGTGTCTGTGCAAGTAACAATTTTGTGTCTGTGAGAGTAACAATTCTCTGGCACTCAGTAACAATTCTGTCTGTCCCTGAGTAAGAATTCTCTGGCACTCAGTAACAATTCTGTCTGTCCCTGAGTAACAATTCTCTGGCACTCAGTAACAATTCTGTCTGTCCCTGAGTATGAATTCTGTGGCCCTGAGTAACAATTCTGTGTCTGTGCGAGTAACAATTCTGTGTCTGTGCAAGTAACAATTTTGTGTCTGTGCGAGTAACAATTCTCTGGCACTCAGTAACAATTCTGTCTGTCCCTGAGTAACAATTCTCTGGCACTCAGTAACAATTCTGTCTGTCCCTGAGTATGAATTCTGTGGCCCTGAGTAACAATTCTGTGTCTGTGCGAGTAACAATTCTGTGTCTGTGCAAGTAACAATTTTGTGTCTGTGCGAGTAACAATTCTCTGGCACTCAGTAACAATTCTGTCTGTCCCTGAGTAACAATTATCTGGCACTCAGTAACAATTCTGTCTGTCCCTGAGTAACAATTCTCTGGCACTCAGTAACAATTCTGTCTGTCCCTGAGTAACAATTCTCTGGCACTCAGTAACAATTCTGTCTGTCCCTGAGTAAAAATTCTGTGGCCCTAAGTAAAGTTTCTGGGGCCCTGAGTAACAATTATCTGGCACTCCGTAACAATTCTGTCTGTCCCTGAGTAACAATTCTCTGGCACTCAGTAACAATTTTGTGTCTGTGCGAGTAACAATTCTCTGGCACTCAGTAACAATTCTGTCTGTCCCTGAGTAACAATTCTCTGGCACTCAGTAACAATTCTGTCTGTCCCTGAGTAACAATTCTCTGGCACTCAGTAACAATTCTGTCTGTCCCTGAGTATGAATTCTGTGGCCCTGAGTAACAATTCTGTGTCTGCGCGAGTAACAATTCTGTGTCTGTGCAAGTAACAATTTTGTGTCTGTGCGAGTAACAATTCTCTGGCACTCAGTAACAATTCTGTCTGTCCCTGAGTAACAATTCTCTGGCACTCAGTAACAATTCTGTCTGTCCCTGAGTAACAATTCTCTGGCACTCAGTAACAATTCTGTCTGTCCCTGAGTAACAATTCTCTGGCACTCAGTAACAATTCTGTCTGTCCCTGAGTAACAATTCTCTGGCACTCAGTAACAATTCTGTCTGTCCCTGAGTAACAATTCTCTGGCACTCAGTAACAATTCTGTCTGTCCCTGAGTAACAATTCTGTCTGTCCCTGAGAATGAATTCTGTGGCCCTGAGTAAGAATTCTCTGGCACTCAGTAACAATTCTGTCTGTCCCTGAGTAACAATTCTCTGGCACTCAGTAACAATTCTGTCTGTCCCTGAGTAAAAATTCTGTGGCCCTAATAACGTTTCTGTGGCCCTAAGTAACAATTCTCTGGCACTGAGTAACAATTCTGTCTGTCCCTGAGTATGAATTCTGTGGCCCTAACTAGCGTTTCTTTGTCCCTAAATAACGATTCTGTGGCCCTCATTAACAAGTCTGTGTCCCTGAGTAATGGTTCTCTGTCCCTAAGTAACTTCTCTCTGTCCCCAATTCTCGTTTCTGTGGCCCTAACTCTGTCCCTGTCCCTAGTACAGAGCGGTCTGCCTCTGTTCAATGACTGCAGGCAAATGAAGATTTCCAAAATGGCCGCTATATATACCTCGACCATTACACAGTGCTGGCTGGCTGGCTGCTGATTGGCTGATGCGATCACATGTCGTTGAGGAATGCATTATGGGGCAGCGCGCCTTGTCTGCGCGCCTTCCCCGACATCCCCGCTCCGTCGCCGCACATGTCAGCCGCCATTTTCGGAAAAATTTCGATTCGCGCGTCCGAATTAGGCTGTTTTTCGGATTCGGCACGAATCGAAATTTTTCCGATATTCGACTCGAATTCCACTTCGGATACTTCGATTCGCTCATCTCTAATTCTAATGGTGGGCATACCACACACTTTTTCTGGCAGAGATTTATTCTCTTTTTTTCATTCAGTCCACAGGCTGCATACAAAAAAAAAAGAACATAGCATATACACCCAACAAGGACCAACGATGTACTGGTACATCACTGGAATTTCAGTGGTTATACCAGGATGATGCCTACAGCTGCAGGCATCATCCTGGTATAGTTTTTTTCAGCCAGCGATCAGCTTTCATGTAAAAGCAATCCTAGTGGCTAATTAGCTGCAGGATTGCTTTTACAAGCAGCGGAATATGATGCCCCCCTCCCCCGCTGCCTTCCACAGCCTTCTCGGGCAGTCCCGAAAATTGTAGTACCCACCATTTTATTCACTAGGGTGTCTGCTTTAAAAAATATATATAATGTTTGGGGGTTTAATTTCCTAGCAATACTGATTTTTTTTCATGTGAACAAAAAGTGTCAGAAAAGGCTTGATCTTCAGGTGGTTAGATGCTCCCACCCCCCAAAATGACCCCTTTTTGGAAAGTAGACAGCCCAAACTATTTTATGAGAGGCATGTTGAATCAATAGAAGAATTTATTTTTTTACCACAAGTTTTCGGAAAATGACAAAAACATTTTTTTTTTTTTTTTTTACACAAAATTGGCACTTAAATGATTTACTGCTCACACATGCCATAGGTATATGTGGAATTACTCCCCAAAATACATTCTGCTACTTCTCCCGAGCATGGAGGTACTACATGTGAGAGACGTTTTGGCAGTCTAGCCAAGCACAGGATCCCAAAATCCAATAAGCACCTTCAGGCTTTTAAAGGACTTTATTTCCTCATTACACTTCTAGACTATCTATCACAGTTTCGGAGGCCCTGGAATGCCAGCATAGCACCTAACCTCCCCAAATGACCCCTTTTTGGAAAGTAGACACCCCAAGGAATTTGATAAGAAGCATGGTAAGTATTTTGCAGATCTCATTTGTTGCCACAAGTTTTTGGAAAATGAAGAAAAAAAACAAAAACATATTTTTTTTTCTATTTCAAAACCTTGTGAGAAAAAATGAGATCTGCAAAATACCCAACATGCCTCTTTTTAAATTCCTTGGGGTGTCTACTTTCCAAAAAGGGGTCATTTGGGGGGGTTTGGTGCTATCCTGGCATGTCAGGGCCTTCGAAACTGTGACAGGTATTGAGGAAGCGAAATGAGGAAGTTACGCACCTTCAGGCTTTCAAAGTGGTCATTGGATTTCAGTCTCCTGTATGTGGCTAGGCTCCCAAAAAGTCTCAAACATGTGGTATCCCCATACTTGGTAGAAGTAGCAGAATGTATTTTGGGGTATAATTCCACATATACCATGGCTTGTGTGAGAAATAAATCATTTAAATGACAACTTTGTGTAAAAAAAACAAATGTTTTTGTCATTTTCCAGAAACATGTGGGAAAAAAAAAATCTTACATGGACTCAATATGCCTCTCAGCAGATAGCTTAGGGTGTCTACTTTCCAAAAAGGGGTCATTTGAGGGTGTTTGTACTATCCTGGTATTTTAGCACCTCAAGAAATGTGATCAGCAGTCAGAAAGCAAAAGCTGTGTAAATTTCATTATCTATACCATAGTTTGTAGACGCTATAACTTTCACACAAAGCAATAAATATACACTTACTGGGATTTTTTTAACCAAAAACATGTAGCAGAATACATTTTGGCCGAACTTTGACAAAATTTTAGTTTTTTTGGGATATTTTTTATGACCGAAATGAGAAAATATTGTTTTTTTAAAAAAAAATGTTTCTTCAAAACATTTTTTGTTTATAGTGCCAAAAATAAAAAGTGCACAGGTAATCAAATACCACCAAAAGAAATCTCTATTTGTGTGAAAAAAAGGACATAAATTTCATTTATGTACCGTATTGCATGACCGCGTAATTGTCCGTTAAACTAGCGCAGCTCTGTACAGCTAAAAAATGGCGTAAATTGCAGTATCTATACCATAGTTTGTAGACGCTATAACTTTCACACAAAGCAATCAATATACATTTATTGGGATTTTTTTACCAAAAACATGTAGCAGAATTAATTTTGGTCTAAATTTATAACTAACTTTGAGTTTACTATATATTTTTTATAGCTGAAAGTAAAAAATATTGTTTTTCTTCAAAATTTACGGTCTTTTTTTGTTTATAGCGTGAAAAATAAAAAGCGCACAGGTGATGAAATACCACCGAAAGAAAGCGCTATATGTGTGCAAAAAGGACGGAAATTTCGTTTGGGGGCAGCATTGCATGACCGCGCAATTATCAGTTGAATTACTGCAGCGCCGAGTAGCAAAAAGAGGCCTGGTCATTAAGGGGGGTAAATCCTCAGGAGTGCAAGTAGTTAAGGAAAGGCTCAGTAAAGCAGCCTATACATTAGCCTATACATTCGTCATTTTGTTTTGTTCAACAGTGGATTCTGACAGTGAAGAGATTTCAATACCACTAGAATACACTGATCAGTGCTGCCAGCTATAGTCGGTGGTGCTGATCGTGCAGAAATTTTCCTGGAAGTTGATTGACTTCCGTACAACCAGCCTACCCATACATGGATCAGAATTCAATTGGTCCCAGTTGAAGCAGATGAATTTTGATCCATGTATGGCCACCAAAGGAAAAAATATCCTTTTTGTGTGCATAAAAACATATGAAATGGAAACATTTAATTAAAAAAATGTTCCTTTGTCCTGAGGTTTGTGTCTTTGAGACTCAGTTGTGGCACAGTATTTAGTATTGTGAGGGTAAGAGTACTGTGATATAGATGTGCATTGTAAACAGCAGGCACAGATTCTGTTCAATCCCCCCTTAAGACCCTCCCACTGGCCAGCCACAGAACTTATTTCTCTGTTCTTTCCCAAGGTACCCCATGTCTTCCATAATCACAGTCTTGCTCACATTTTGTCATCCTGCTTTGACATTTTAATTGTAAAGCCAGTCAGATTTCTTGTTATGAGTATTGTTAATATTGTCAACGTTTACATATTGTTTATACTGTTTAGAGGCTAAGTTCGCCTTTAAAAACATAATATATGTCCTCCGCATTGCTGACCCCCTGTACACTACCATACTGATCCCTGTCCACTCCCCTTCTGACTAACCATCCTCTGCCCTGCTGACCCCCTGTACACTGGCATACAAACTGCTGACTCCTGCCCTTTGATTTGCTAAACCCTTTCGTCTGCCTTGCTGACCCCCAGTACACTCCACTACTGATTCCTGTTTTTGCATGCTGCCCTCCTGACCTCCTATCCTCTGCCCCCTGACATTTTTCACTGCACCCCATATAAGACCAGCTAGATCCGGCCCTGGAGCTTAGTAAATACGGTGGAATTTCACTTTGCCTTTAGTAGATCAATCCCAGAGTGTCAATTTAACATACAATCTAACATATTTGGTAAAATTTTTTAGATTTTCAGTTTATAGATCTGTGTTTGAAGTTTGTCTGTGTGTGTAGTTTATATTTTTATATGAGATAAATGTAAAATTCTAAAGAGAAATGTCTGTACTGCCTGTAGCAACCTATTGAATAAAAAGCTATATTTGTTTTTCTATTGAAAGTTAGAAATAAAAGCTCAAGCTGGTTTGTTGCCAGAAGTGACCATTTCATTTTTCCCTTTGCCAGTGACTTATAAAACTCTTGGCATAGTCACCTCCAAAATTGTACCATTCCTGTTTAGTTTTTTGTAATGGTGTCACTACCTGTGCTGTCTTTTATACAGTTAGGTCCATATACATTTGGACACAGACACAATTTTAGTGTTTTCAGGTATTTACCAAAACATATTCAAGATATAGTTATATAATGGATATGGGCTGAACGTGCACACTCTCAGGTTTAATTTGAGGGTATGTACATCCAAATTGGAGGAAAAGTTTAGGAATTACAGCTCTTAAGAGTAGCCATCCCCCCTTTTTTAAGGATTCAAAAGTAATTGGACAGTTGAATATAATCATAAATAAAATGTTCATTTTTAATATTTTATTGAGAATTCTTTACTATCAATGACTGCCTGAAGTCTGGAACCCATGGACATTACCTGGCTGGCTTTCCTCCTTGCTGATGCTTTGCCAGGCTCTAACTACAGCCGTCTTCAGTTGTTCTTTGTTTGTTGGTCTTTCTGCCTTTAGTTTTGCCTTCAGCAAGTGAAATGCATGCTCAATTTGGTTGAGATCAGGTGACTGACTCGGCCATTTCAGAATATTCCACTTCTTTTCCTTCAAAAGCTCCTGGAATGCTTTTGCAGTGTGTTTTGGATCATTATCCATCTGCACTGTGAAACACCGTCCAATCAACTTTGCTGCATTTGGCTGAATCTGGGCTGACAGTATATCTCTAACACTGCAGAATTCATCTGGCTGCTTCTATCTTCTGTCACATCATCAACAAACACCAATGACTCAGTGCCACTGGAAGCCATGCATGTCCATGCCATCACACTGCCTCCATGGTGTTTTACAGATGATGTTGTGTGCTTTGGATCATGAGCTGTTCCAAGCCTTTTCCACATTTTTTCCTTCCTATCATTCTGGTACAGATTAATCTTAGTTTTATCCGCCCAAAGAATGCTTTTCCAGAACTGGTCTGGCTTTTTTAGATGTTTTATGGCAAAGTCTAATCTGGCTTTTCTGTTCTTCAGGCTTATGAATGGTTTGCACCTTGTGGTGAACCCTCTGTATTTGCTCTTGTGAAGTCTTCTCTTGATTGTAAACTTTGACAATGATACACCCACCTCCTGGAAAGTGTCCTTCACTTGTCTGGATGTTGTGAATTTTTCTTTACCATAGAGAGGATCCTGCGATCATCCACCACTATTGCCTTCTGTAGGCGTTCATGCCTTTTTATGTTGCTGTGCTCACCAGTGCGTTCTTCTTTCCTCAGAATGTACCAAACTGTTGATTTGGCCACTCCTAATGTTCCTGCTGTCTCTCTGATGAATTTGTTTAATTTTTGAAGCCTTACAATGACCTGTTTCACTTGCATGAACAGCTCCTTTGAATGCATAATGTAGATTCACAGCAGTAGATTCCAAATGCAAATACCACACTTAGAATCCACTCCAGACCTTTCACCTGCTTAATTGATGAAGAAATAACGAAGGAGTAGCCCACACCTGCCCATGAAACAGCTTTTGATTCAACTGTCCAATTACTTTTGGTCCCTTGAAAAAGGGGGGATGGCTACTTTTAAGAGCTAAAATTCCTAAACCCTTCTTCCAATTTGGATGTACATACCCTCAAATTAGACCTGATAGTGTGCACTTTCAGCCCATATCCATTATATAACTATAGCTTGAATATGTTTTGGTAAATACCTGAAAAAAACTAAAATTGTGCCTGTGTCCAAATATATAGGGACCTAAATGTATATGTAGATTTTTTCAGGCTGCAGATACAAGGATGCACCTTCAAGGTGTGACATAAGAACAAGTATCTCAATTTGCTGCATAGCTTTCTGTATTTAAAGACAATAATTAAACAATGCAGGGATGCAAAGCTTGTATCCATGCATGTTTTAATTATTGTCTATGCTGTCAGGAATGGCTAAGATAGAGCCTAAAATGTGGGGACTGTGGTAAAGGCAGAATTACAGACTGGAGCAACTGTCTAATGCCACTAGGGGTACAGTGAGTAGGAAAAGCCCTGAATGGATTAAAAATATTACTTAGAATAAAGATGAGTTAGATATTAGGTCTGCAGTAGGATACAGGTTAAAATTGATGAGAGCATATTTTCTCCTTGATCCCGAAGTGGCTGTACCAAGAAACAAACATATATGTACAAAAGTGTTTTCATGGAGCCACATAAGAAACCCTCAGCAAAACCATATTATTACTTTTACACAAAGCATCACTCAGACATGGAATTACCCTCATTTTACTTAGCAAGAAAAGTCATGCAAAACATACTGTAGTCAAAATAGCAGAAAATGAATGGTCAACCTTGGTGAACCTACATCTTTTTACAACCTAATAACTAAATGCCTGTATAAATATAGGTTGCCAGAAGTTTTAGACATAAAGACAGGACATATTTCTGAGACCCAGCATTTAATTCAGCAGTGAACAGGTTAAATATCATATTCACCCCTCTCCTCCCCCTTCCCTCTGTGAACTAAACAAATCCAACGCTGACCATATTAAATACGAAATAAATAATAATACCATAAATAATTGCTTAAAAAAATAAAAATAAAAATTAAAACATTGCACACAATATATTTATATTTATATATACTCTTCGAGAATAGGCTAATTTATACCGTTAATAAGAGGATCAGTATTCCCCCCACACACACACATACGTAAAGAAGAGCAGTACAATTTCATCTCCTGCCTGTATTGCAATGGAAAGCTGCAGCCTAAAGAAAGCAGCATATTCTCCCTTATTCTGTCTTCTCTGTCGAAGTGTTTTGGAGTTATTTTAGGTGTCACACTGTGGAATGTCACATGGAACCAAACTGGATTATAATGCAAAATGTCTATCAAGACAGTCAAGCTGTTTCATGACTTTAGTTGATTCAATTTTCACAGAGTCCTTTGGTGAAATTTAAATCCTGAAATAAGTTGTCATCAAGAGCTGCTTGGTTGTGTCATCTACGAACAATAATGTTTTTGGGCTTATCCTCATTATTAACGTTTTCTGTTCTCTGATACAGCATGAAGGACTTTTCACATGACAGTAAGAATAATTCTGAGAAGTTCTGCATAGTGAGCAAGTTAGACCTCTTTTTATAGAACCATATCCTGCTATATTTTTAAAAGATCGGAGGGACAAGGATTTTGGCTTTTGGGTCCTCTTCAACAAAATCAGTGTATGTCCCATTTCCCTCTTTTGTGATTAAACATTTGGTTTTCCTTTGAGGTTTCTGCTACCTTTCAAAACCCAGTTCTAGAGTACAACAGACTGATGATAACTTGGAATTTTTTCAACAAATATAGTTGGCACGCAGCAGCTAATTGGATGATTGAAAAGCATATCTTGAGCTTCATGGCTTGGTCCTTTGTTGTTTTTTTTTTCAGACATTTTCCCCTTGTTTATTATGTTGTAGTTTTCTATCAGCATCTAAACCTTCCAATTTTTAATATAGGTTCAGCCAACTAAGGTACTTTCTATGTATAGTATCTATGAAACTAGAATCCCCTGCTCTCTCAAATAGTAATAAGCAAAAACAGTTGGTGTTGGTGAGAGCATTATCCAGAACATCAGAGCTTAACAACAATCCTAGCTGTTGACTGCCTCGCAGTTTGTATTCCAAAGATATTCCATTGATGGTTTCTTGTTGAAAAATTCTGTGCAATCGCTGGGTAATGCAAATGTTTGCCAGATGTAACCTGGGTCTGGACTTGACTAAATACAATCATTTGCCTTGAAATAAACAGATTTCTTGTTGAGTTTCCACAACATGCCTTTAAAATGTCATAATCAGCCTGTTATTATATTTTATTTACCGCCATGTCACCTTCAAATAGACAATGGAATGTATTTAATGTGATCTGTAATTAGCAGTTGGGTAGTACTCTTTATCACAACTTAAATCTAAGAACCCCTAGAAAGTTAATTTTTTATAAATTCCTGAAAGTACACTTTATCTTCTCTTCAAATGCAGTCAACAAAACCATTAAGTGACCTGGAGTATTCATAGGATGAACATCGATGGGCAGTGGAGGACAGGTCAGACTACCTAGAAGTCTTTGCTCCCATGAATCCAGCATGGTGTTTTCTGCATGTCCATTGTTCTTAAATCTTTTTCTTGTAAGATAGTTTCCTACAACCAGGAGAGATGTGTGTGGATGGGGGGCAGAGGTGGTTTCGGTTACAGGAGTGGTTCAGAATTGGCTTCCCAGAAGCCCAGACTCTTATTGACGGAATAAAGATAACTGGTGGAGAGACTTTCCCAGAAGTCTCTGCTCTCACAGACAGAAATTGACAGACAGGAGACATAGGCCTTTCCAGAAGCCTCTGTTTTTACAAACAGAAAGTGACCATTGCTGAATATTAAGAAGGCTTTCCCAGAAGCCTTTACTTTCATGGTCAAAATATGACTGAAGTGGATTAGTGACAGGCTTGCCCGGAAGCCTTAACTTTCACAAAGGGTTACAGATGCAGGGATCTTCCCAGAAGTCCCTGCTTCCACTGGACAGAAAGTGACAAAACTTTTCTTTTTTTTCCCAGGAATCCTTTGATGTAGTGACCAGTCTTGTTAACCTTCTTCATAGTACTCCATAATATCAATGGATACAAAGTGGCATAGACACATAATGGCTTTTACTAGAAGTCTTTGCTGTTTCTAAGTGGGAATGGCATATGGTGGTTTGCCGAAAAGGCTTCAATATGTGTTGCTCTCCCAGGAAAAGAAAATATACTGCTAAAACATGAAAAGGTGACATCCCTGGAATGTTTAAATCCCATAATCTATTAATGGTACTGGCATCACGGTGTGAGCTACAGCTCTTCCCCCACTCAAGGAGGTACGTATGAATTCTAAACAAAGGGTTCAATGTGGGGAGGAGGGGGTGTGGACTGGCTGCAGTGGTCTTCTGTTAAATAGTGGAAGGTGATTGGGGGTCTCCTAACTTTTACTCGCTCGGCTGTGCTGTAAATTAAGCTGGTTCATCTGAGCTTCTTCTAGACCACTGAGCTTTTTTAGACGCAGCTCATCTAGTTTTCTCCAAAGCTCCTGGCGTTCTTTTTCTCGCTTCATCTCCCTATTAGGAAAGAATTAGCACACATAGGTCAAGAGGTATACTCAGCTTAAATAAAACACAACTTAAAAGTGATACTAAACACACTTTGTTTAATTTACATTATCCATTCACTTTCCCTTTGTGGATGATGGCACTGTGATTATTTTAATTTAAAAAACAAAACATCTTTTTCCTAATAGATATACAGCTGTCACCAGACCCATCTCTTTCCCAGCCTGTCTGCAGAGAATCATAAGCAGGGGGAACTTCTAGTCTTCCACTACTGGTCACATGTTCAAAATTTAACAAAAACAACCTTTGGAATACTGAGTAAAAATAAATAAATGATATCAATAAACTGTTTTAAATTGGAATACAAATTTATATTGAAAATCAGATCTTTAATATTTTGTGGAAATAACATGGTGTGGGTAGATTTCTGCCAGTCACAGGCTGTGTCACACCCCTCCAGGACTGTGTCTTAAAATAAGAGGGAGGTGATTTCTCTGTTAATCTACATGCAATATCTCACCCCCCACTGTCTTTAGATGGTTAGTGGCCATGGAGGAAGAGGGAGAGCGTGGGCTGTCATTTACCACTGTGTATACGCCCAAATGTGTGACTCTATAGCCACATGGGCTGCTCAGCATAGAAACTCACTGATAACTAAGCATGTGCAGAGTTGTCTCTACAGCTGCAAAATCCCTAGCTGAATTAGGGACATAAACAGAAGGGGGAGATAGAGAACAGCAGGATCAACCAGACTTTATGCAGAATACAGAAAACGAATCTCATAGTGATGGAGTATGAATAGCATGCAATACAGCATTTATTGATAGTTTTTTTTTTATGTTTTGGGTTTAGCGACACTTTGTATGGGGTTAGCAAAAAAAAAAAATTACACTCACCTAGGTGGATGCATCATCGAGCCAATGCTGCCATCTCTCTCCTGCTACTTATAAGACCGCTGATTTCTCAGATCTTAGTCTTCACTGAGCAGAGATCTTGTGACTGTCAGTCACTGGCTCTCTACTGTGCCCCTTCGGACTGTGGAGGGAGTGGAGAGGCTGGCTCAGTCTCTCAGTGCCATGTTGAGATGCTGAGCCAGCTGCCAGTCAGGCTTTTGGGTGGATCCTGACCATATGGCTAAAGCTGTATGGCTAAGGCCTGCTGCTGGCTAAAAATGGATCACAGGAGTGCAGTCCTGTGATCCATAGAAGCAGGGCCAAAAAAGCTTTGGTCATACATTTATTTTTAACGTACTAAAATAGCAGTCTGCGATGCCTTTGTAAGAAATTCCCTACATGCATTATTTTCCCTCAGAAGCCAAGGGTAAGGATGGTTGTACTATCTGGTTCAAAATTTTGTATTCTCAGCAATGTCAATATCATCTATCTAATGTATAATTTAAGCATAATCTAAAAAATGAGAATCCAGTTTCATGAGAAAACTAACTATGAATACTTCCTGCATGTACAAACATTAAGAATGCTTAGATCTACAGTAATCAGTGTGATTGGCATATAAAATGTGTGCAATGGGATTTATCATTTGGCCTCCCTTAACTCATTGTCTCCATGCATAGTGCGATGAGACGGTTAAGCCACCATTCTACACAAAAATGGCAACCACCTCTGCTGGAGGCAGCTAATGGACACATTGGAAATTTTTATGTTCTGGTGTGTCATTGCACCTTTAAGGAGGAATGGACTGTCTCCAGGCATACCTGCCTTTAATTTATCCATTGCTATATATAATCCAACATGGAGGTTCCCATAGTCTGGACTTAGTCATTGAATTTTATGTTCACAATTGGGATTGATTATATCTTTCACATTTTTCTATATAAATTAGAATCTATTTGCACTTTTTATATTTGTTAAAAGCTTATTTTTTTGTTCAATTTGTTCACCCGCAATATTGTATGTGGTTCAATGTGTGGTTTAAAAATTAGAAATTAGAATTCTTCACCCTGAAATGTGATATTACATTTGTAGAGGAGGTGAACATTAATCAAACGTTTCCTAGGGGTTGGGAATCACTGCACTATAGCAATGCAAAAATGAAAAACAAAATGCGTGTGTGAAGGCTGTTCTCAGTATATTGATTTGATTGCTTTATTTTCGAATTTAAACTAAGTGTACTTTTTAGAATCCTACATGACCTGTATTCTGCATTGCTTTTTGAAGCTGAATATCAATCTGCTTTCTCTAACCCCTAAAGGTCTTTAACTTTTATCACACTTTCCCAATTCTTGATTGAGTTGGAGCACCTTTGATCCACTCAGCTACTCTCCATGAAAGCTATTACACGGCTTAATATTTAGAGATTATACTTGCTGCCAGATGGTCATGCATTCACACATACATAGGTAACGGTTACCTCAAGTACAACTTTTAATGTGGAGCCTAACTATAGCTATTGCTAAACTGTTCCCTCTTCTTCCTCCTACTTATCCTACCTGTCCTGTATATAAAAAAAAGATCTGTATACCTATTTTAGGCGCTTCCATATACTGAGCTGCAGTATCACGTGACAAAACTGTGAGGTAAATATATAGATCTTTTTTATATGGATTTTTTTTTACTTTAAGCTTAAGTAGACATCTGAGTAGAATCCAGCTGAGTACATGGATGGTGACATCCAGTGGTCACATCAGTCAAGGTATTATACTACATGTAAGTTATTATGTAATCTTGTGTATTCAAAGAACTAGCATTTCACCTTGGTTAAGCATACAGTTTTTATAGCAGGACTTACTGTTGCCTGTCAAGTTTATAGGATGCTGTGAGTTCATCAAAGAGTTTCCCATTCATTTCCATAAAAGTCTTCAGGACATTATAAATCAGGGAGACAATTGTTCTAAAGAAGAAACAGAAGGAATCAACGATAGTTGAAAAGGCACTCAGGCATAAAGGATGTGAAAGTGTAAGGCCATGGTTTCTCAAATATCAAGTTCAAGAACATATTGCTGGATAAAAGGTAGAAATAGCTTAACCGCTTCCCAACCGCCCTATAGCAGATATACTGCTACAGGGCAGCACGGGTGCACACAATTTTATATATATATATATATATATATATATATATATATATACACACACACACACACACATATACACGTCATTTTGCATTTTCGGCCGTGGCTGTCAATCACCGGGTCCCGGCTGGTGGGGTCCCGGCCGGTGATTACTTGCCGGTGCCCGGTAATTGCCGAGCATCTCTGACGGGGAGGAGAACTGTATGTGAACAATACAGTTCTCCTCCCTGTCAGCTCCTGCACACTGCTTTGGATAGCTGTACACAGCGCAGCCATCCAAAGAAGTGTGATTACAGTGAAGCACACACACAGAGCTTACAGTGAAACAGCACACAGTTAACCTTTTGATCGCCCCTCATGTTAACCTTTTCCTGCCCAGTGCCATTAGTACAGTGTCAGTGCTTTTTTTTTTAGCACTGATCACTGTATTGGTATCACTGGGGATGTTAGTGACACCAAGTCAGTTCCCCCCAGTGTCAGAATGCCCACCGCAGTCCCGCAGTCCTGCTATAAGTCACTGATTGCTGCCATTACTAGTAAACATAAAAAATTGAAAAAAAAAATACCAGTATCTGTACCGCCATTTAAAAACACTATAACTTTTATGTAAACCAATTAATTTACATGTATTGGGATTTTTTGTAGCAAAGACATGTGGCAGAATACATTTTGGCCTAAATTTATGACAAAATTTGATTTTTAAAATTTTTTACTGCACATGTTTAATAGCAAAAAGTAAAAAATATAGGGTTTTTTTTCTCAAAATTGTCAACTTTTTTTTTTTATTGCGCAAAAATTAAAAAACATACAGGCGATCAAATAGCAACAAAGAAAATGCAATTCATGGGAAAAAAAGGACTTAAATTTAATTTGGGTGCAGTGCTGCATGACCGCGCAATTGTCAGTTAAAGTAACACAGCTCCGTTACGTAAAAAATGGCCTGGTCAGGAAGGGCGGTAAATCCTCTGGAGGGCAAGTGGTAAAGTATAGCTATAGGCAAAACTTCTTTTGGATTAGAGGGGAATCTTCTACTAGGGTGAACATGGTGACAACAATAAATTTCCTCACTTTGGAAGGATTTCTTCTGGGACAGGAAGTGAGTCCATTCACACATGGAGCTGTGGCTTGGCCCTGCCCCCTCTCTCTCCTCATTGGCTGACTGGCTGTGATGGCTAGCAATGTCACCTGCTTGCTGTCTCAGCCAATGAGGAGGCAGAGACTCGGGACGGCCGAGGCTGTCATGCGCATTTATGGATCTCGATAGGGCTCAGGTAAGTATTGAGGGGGCTGGGGGGATGCTGCACCCAGAAGGTTTTTTACTTTCATGCATAGACTGCATGATGATAAAAAACCTTGGGCCTTTACAACCACTTTAATAAATAGTTTTAAACTATTTCCAACAACCACCTGAAGACCAGGCCTTTCCTGGCACTTTTTGTAACAATCAGTATTTTTTACTAGAAAATTTCATAGAACCCCCAAACAGTATATATTTTGTTTAAAGAAGAGGCCCTAGAGAATAAATTGGTGGGTGTTGCAATTTTTTTATGTCACAGAGTAATTACGCAGTGATTTTTCAAATGCAATTTTTTGGGGGAAAAATACACTTTATTGAATTTTAATGCAAAACAACAATATATATAACCCAATTTTTTGGTAATACGAAAGATGGTGTGCAGCTACAGGCATCATCCCAGTATAACCACTTTTACGTGACGGGTTGTTACGTTGATTGGTAAAATATAAAAGATAATGTGCAGCTGTAGCCATCATCCTGGTATAACCACTTATACACGACTGGTCATCAAGTGGTTAAAAACAGGGATTTTCAGTGCACATTTGCAGATCTATGTGAAACCACACTGCCACACCAAGGCACCTCTGCAAAGTGTGGTCTCATTTTCCTTTTCAGTGGGCTTGAACTTCTGATGTGCTGTGGTGCTTTGAAAGAGAAGGAGTACCAATTATAAGATGGTTTGGAGCAGCTGCCATTTTTGTAGTATGTGGTACTACAAAAATCCTAGTTCAGGTGCTCATATACTTTATAGAGTTACAAAGATGTCATTGCGTGCGTGGCAATGTAGCTACACATTTAATTTCAATTGTATTGAAAAAAAACCCTCTAGTTTCTAGTTCTAGCTAGCTGGATCAAGTGCTGGGGAAAGTTTGTAATCTCTTACCTTGCTCCAGAAAGCAACACTCTTCATTGCCTCACTTTACAAGAGGAATGCTAAAGTATAACTAAAGGCAAACTTTTTTCCTTAAAATTGGGACGTATTTTTTTAGATTGTGGTGAGGAGTTCAAACTACTTTCAGGTTTGTATTGCTGTCTGTGTTAGGAAGAGCACTCTCAATAATTGTTTTGATCACCAGTGTCACCAATATTGAAATTGGGGGGTCAATCAAAAATTTTGGGTTGCCAACAGAACAGGGAAGCCTTCCAAAGGGGACACTTGCTCCCATTACAACTGTCTAGGAGAGAATTGCCCACACATTTGAAAGATTTCATTTTCCTCCCTGTTGAATCTATCAGATAGAAGTGATGGGCAGGAAAATCTCACTAAAAAGGCAGATGGAAAAACAATACTAGCAGGTTTACACTCCCCTATTCTATCTGAAAGGAAAAAAAATATACCTTCGCCTCCCTGCTGCCCCAATCTGCAGCATGAAAGCTTTGATTGTGCAAGTTTTAATTTGTTAAGACAAAAGCTAGCAGTGCTAGGCATGCTTCCCCATATGAGCAATTTTAGTGAAGAACTATCCATATAATTAGCTTTTCAGCAGCCTGTATAAAGTGAAATGCTGAAGTGATTTTACAATCACTTTAGCTTTTCATTTGGGACAGGCTCAGTTTCAGCTTTCCATTTTGTGAGAATGAGGTGTTCAAATCACCAAAGAAAATACGTTTCCATCTTTAATGAGCCAAGAAATGTTATAATATTGTGCAATGTGCAACTTTTTTTTAGCATGTGCAAGTAATAGTGCAGCTTGATGAGTCAGTCTGTGCTTGACATCCTTAGTCCTGAGAATCACTTCATATAATCAATCTATTACAGGCCTCCCATTATTGACATATTACAGCATGCTTCCTTCCTGGGACAGCACTTACTGGTTCCAGTGCTCCTTAGAGACTTGGTAGAGTGTGCCGAATATCAGTGGGAGGATGGTGTGACAGTTTTCCTCTATCAGACTCAGGATGTACTCATTGTTCCAGAAATAAAGTGCTCGCTCTGCAACCTGAAACAAGATATCAAGACAAATTATGTAGTAAAGCGGTATTAAACCCAAAACCAAAAGTGACTAAAGTAACGTAATGCGTAGGTGCAGTGACGCACTTGCAGTTCGGACGCCATCTTGCTGCACCCAATTGAACATACCCATGCAGATACACCCAGTACATGAGGTTCTAAATGCTTGTTTGCTAAAGATGACAATGTGAGTGCAAAATTTGAATTTCTTTGCTTAATATTGAGTTTAATAAAAGGTAATACACTATGGAAGGTTCTACCTATGTTTTTTGAGATACTGGCAATACCTTACTTGTATACCTGGAGAGGATTTTGCTACTTACACGCACATCCCTGAGAGGGAGATCGCTGCAGGGAGAGATATCCAGAAATAGAGGAATCATATACATGTAAGATCCGGTTTAGTGATCCCAAAAGTGTTTTGACCCCCTGCGGGTCGAAGCAAGGAGGTGAACGGCCAATCCGGCTTTTGACGGATACTCTTCTGTGGTTACCCACATTCACCATCCACGTGCATGAGTGTTATCCTGTTTATTTGAATATATGGTGGTGTAGTACCACATTTGGACATTTTTTCACATTCTTACTTTTAGTTTGGAGTCATGCATTTTGCATGACGTAGTTATTTTTCACTATTGTATTTATCATTGGTTGTTTTTTTGTGTATGCATTGATTTGTATATGGAAACACTTTACAGTTTTTGGGATTCAGATATTTGGTTTTTGCATGTTTATGCACTTTTTTATGCACTTTTATGCGTTTCTTTCAATTTGAGTCCAAAATTTGGACGTGTCACCTATTAGTCCATTTTTTGGACTAAATTTATATATTCCTGTTTGTTCACACCATCACTTTGGATCCTAATTTAGGATTTATGCGCACTTACAGTTGGGCAAAAAAGTATTTAGTCAGCCACCAATTGTGCAAGTTCTCCCACTTAAAAAGATGAGAAAGGCCTGTAATTGGCATCTTAGGTAGACCTCAACTATGAGAGACAAAATGAGAAAAAAAATCCAGACAATCACATTGGCTGATTTGGAAAGAATTTATTTGCAAATTATGGTGGAAAATAAGTGTTTGGTCAATATCAAAAGTTCATCTCAATACTTTGTTATATATCCTTTGTTGGCAATGACAGAGGTCAAACGTTTCCTGTAAGTCTTCACAAGGTTGGCACACACTGTTGCTGGTATGTTGGCCCATTCCTCCATGCAGATCTCCTCTAAAGCAGTGATGTTTTGGGGCTGTCGCTGGGCAACACGAACTTTCAACTCCCTCCAAAGGTTTTCTATGGGGTTGAGATCTGGAGACTAGCTAGGCCACTCCAGGACCTTGAAATGCTTCTTACGAAGCCACTCCTTCGTTGCCCAGGTGGTATGTTTGGGATCATTGTCATGTTGACAAGACCCAGCCACGTCTCAACTTCAATGCCCTTGCTGATGGAAGGAGGTTTGCACTCAAAATCTCACAATACATGGCCCCATTCATTCTGTCCTGTACATGGATCAGTTGTCCTGGTCCCTTTGCGGAGAAACAGCCCCAAAGCATGATGTTGCCACCCCCATGCTTCACAGTAGGTATGGTGTTCTTTGGATGCAACTCAGCATTCTCTCTCCTCCAAACACGACGAGTTGTGTTTCTACCAAACAGTTCTATTTTGGTTTCATCTAACCATATGACATTCTCCCAATCCTCTTCTGGATTATCCAAATGCTCTCTAGCAAACCTCAGACGGGCCCGGACATGTACTGGCTTAAGCAGGGGGACACGTCTGGCACTGCAGGATCTGAGTCCCTGGCGGCGTAGTGTGTTACTGATGGTAGCCTTTGTTACGTTGGTCCCAGCTCTCTGCAGGTCATTCACTAGGTCCCCCCGTGTGGTCCTGGGATTTTTGTTCACCGTTCTTGTGATCATTTTGACTCCACGGGGTGAGATCTTGCGTGGAGCCCCAGATCGAGGGAGATTATCAGTGGTCTTGTATGTCTTCTATTTTCTAATTATTGCTCCCACTGTTGATTTGTTCACACCAAGCTGCTTGCCTATTGCAGATTAAGTCTTCCCAGCCTGGTGCAGGTCTACAATTTTGTTTCTGATGTCCCTCGACAGCTCTTTGGTCTTCACCATAGTGGAGTTTGGAGTGTGACTGTTTGAGGTTGTGGACAGGTGTCTTTTATACTGATAACAAGTTCAAACAATTGCCAGGTAATGAGTACAGGACAGAGGAGCCTCTTAAAGAAGAAGGTACAGGTCTGTGAGAGCCAGAAATCTTGCTTGTTTGTAGGTGACCAAATACTTATTATCCACCATAATTTGCAAATAAATTCTTTCCAAATCAGCCAATGTAATTGTCTGGATTTTTTTTCTCATTTTGTCTCTCATAGTTGAGGTCTACCTATGATGCCAATGACAGGCCTCTCTCATCTTTTTAAGTGGGAAAACTTGCACAATTGGTGGCTGACTAAATACTTTTTTGCCCCACTGTATACCATACGCTTAGTATTGGTTTATAAACGTCTGCGATTACCATCATTGAGGTGGTGCAATAATCACTGTGTACACTTTTGAATCCATTGAGGATCGGTTCACTATTATATATTTGTAGATCCCTGGAGGATCAGGTCACTGTTTATGTTTTTTTGCACATTGTGTCACTTTATATATATGTACTTTTTATATACTATTTAAGTATTAAGTATTAGTTATAATATTATCAGAGTAGCGCTGCATCATTTCCTTTATTTCAGTTTGTTTTTGGGTTTAATACCACTTTAAGGCTGAAAACAAAAGCTGATGAATTGAAAGTAGCATGTAACAGATAGACACATGTAATATGCATAAAATTATTTTTTTGTAGCAATATGACTGTTATGTACCTGAAAGTGAGGACTGGAAATACAGCGAGCGATCTGTTTAAATAGTGGCTCTTGAATTTTCACAAATTGGGAGGGTTCAATGACATCTAGAATTTCCTCCAACTCTCCAAGGAACATTACCTGCCAGAAGACACACACATTTAAATACACAACAGGAGTATGACTCTGGGGTTTAATGTGTGAGTGCAGCATTACCTACTTTCATCATTTACTGTCATCTCCCCAATTTACTTCTTTGCCAAGAAACATGCTCATTGTGCTATATGATTCTCTTTGGCTAATTTTACTATCTCCCAAGAGATAGTACAATACAAAAAATCAATTCAGTTTCAGGACATATAATCTGTCGATCAGTTTCTCAATGTTATTCAGGTCATATTCATTTAATTTGCATGTGTGTTTTTTATATGGGTGCAATATTAGGAATAATGCGACCATACTGTAAAATAGAGCAAATATATATTAAAATCTACCCTTTGTTAGAAGCATGCATGAGTATAAATAATGTATTTAAAAAAAAATAAAAAATGCTGGTATACAAAGGCTAATAGTCTTGCGGATGCTACAAAGGGGTACTTTGCAAGGGTTTTCAGTGCCTGCCAAATTGCCCCTGAATGCTTGCTAGGAAAGGGTTCATTCTGAGTCAGTGACCAGAAATGTATACAGATCAGGGAACTCAAAAGTCCTTACCTGCATGCTTGATTTGGCTAAATATCTCTAAATACTAAAACTAGAGGATCAAGCATGGCACCATGGCAACTATTATTTCCAGAAGGAGAAATCTGCAATGGCATCCTCCATGTTCCTTCCATGACAGATTTCCAGGTCTGGCTTTACAAGTGGTGATTGGTAGATTAAAATTATCCTCCATCTAATTATTTTTTCACTCGACTATTACATGATGAAATGGAAGAATTGTTCATTTGTGGAGCCATGGAATTTATTGCAGTATTTTTTTGTTTGAAATATTACATTGATATTTAGGGGGAGATTTACTAAAACTGGAGCATTCGGAATCTAGAGCAGTTGTGTATGGTAATCAATCAGCTTTCAACTTGTTCAATTAAGCTTTGACAATTAAACCTGGAAGCTGAGCTGCATCAGATTCTGCACACTCCAGTTTTAGTGAACCTTCCCTTTGTGTTTCATTTATAGAACCTGGGTTCTCCCCAGATAGGTTAACAAGTGCAATCAATTTATATTATTATTATAACTGTGTAAAAAGTTCCTATTTGTATGTGCTTGTTAGTTTATATACCAGCTTTAACTGGCATTTACATTTCACTGCAGGGGTTATGTGATTTAGCACTGCACCTTTGTATTAAAAACATATTGGAGGATCAAAGTATTAATAGAAGTTGTTTCTCTACATGTTTGTATTTTTGCATGGTTATATATTGTGAATTGTGTAGTCCTAAATGCAATATTGTATATACTTTCTGTCACAAATATTAGGGCAACTTTAAAAACTCAAGTCCAAGTATACAGTATGTAACATATTTCCCGTTTGTGGATAAACATACTGTACAGTGCTTCTAGTATATATTGTAAAAATACTAAATTTTTACTATTTAATTTTCATACAATATATAGATGATTCTTTGTTCATTATAACTGTGGTTTACCTCCTTTTGAGTGCAGGTTTTTGGCCAATACTTTAGCAAACCTCGAATTACCTGTAAAGATAAACATTGTTATTTCCATTTAAAATGTATTTGCTTCAGCTGCTCGCAGTTTTCTAACTGAGTCTTTATACTACTATTCCCAGCAAGACACATTTGGCAAATGTCTAAATGCCAAAACAAATTAGTGGTGTTACCATTAGTAACCTATCATTTTTCATTGTTGTTGCATACACTTGTCATTAATGGGCAAATGTTACTTTTTATCCATGTTGTAAATATCAAATTCATAGTATTAGTGTAGCTGAGTAGGAAGATTAATATAAATAGTTGTGTCTGAAGCAATAAGATGGCCAGTACATGGCAAGGATTAGGTGACAATACTGGAGCTAGAAATTAAGTTGAATACACTTCGTATATCTAAGTTATGGCAATAATAGTGTAGTATGCTTTTATTCTGCAAGAATCAATTTCAGTGGCGACATAAGCGATGTTTTAAAAAATAAAGTTTCATCAGTACAATGCAAACAATATAAAACATCATTATACTGTATATTTATTAATGACAAATTAATGGATAGACAGTGCATGCAGCGCTATTATTAATAAATATGAAGTACAGAGCTACACCTGTTGAGCGTTATACATTTAGCTTTAACATCTTTTTATCAGCGTTAAACAGTTATGAGATTATTTAATAAGAATATGAACTTATTTGGTAAGAAAAAGTGCAATGAGCTGCAATTCATTGCAAGCAACCAACAATCATCTTTCATTGATCTGAGTCTTGGGATTGCTTTGAGTAACAGCATTTAGCACCTCATCACTGTTCTTTGTACTCCCTTATTTAAGAAACATGTGCACAAGGATGAGCAAACCCAAGCTCAATTTTTACAGGAACCATTGATATATTTGCATATACATTCAGCTGTCTATATCTCAGGATCTACAGATTATTTTGGCATCACAGAGAGTGAGTTTAGAATAACCGTATTAAAAAAACCCCCAAAAAACTTTATTTCTACCACCTGCACTCTCCAGCTTCTTTTTTTACTCATTACCAATATCGCATGACCATGAATTAGGAAGGGCGTATAGACTGATTGGTATTGTGAGCTTTGGTTAGAAAACACACTATCATGTACCTGGTGTTAGAGGCCAATGGAGAGAGGGCTTCCCTTGCGGCTAAGTTCCAGACTCCCCTGAGAGTGGGATAGCAGGAGTCAGGCTCAAAGTGGCACAGGTTGTCTGTAGGAGTGCTCGTTGGTGGTCCACCCAGGAGCACAGCTGATGCACTGAGATGGGATCTGCAGACAGGTGGTGCCTGTGCGAGGTATGCAAGCCTTCCGGGTAACAGAGGATCACAGGATAACCAGTTCAAAGTTGAGGTCAGGTACCAAGTGGAAATCAGAGCAGACGTAGTCAGATGGGATAGCCGAGGTCAAACACAGAGGAGCAAGAGGGAATATCTGTTAGCCAAGGCGAGATCAGATCAGGGCTTAAGCAGAGAAGACAGGTCCAAGAGCAAGCCGAGTCGGTATCAGGAAATCACAGATCACAATAGCACAGGAACAGGACCAAGGTACTGGGAAGCCAGAGATCAACCAGCACCTGAGAGTAGGGCAGGGCTTCCTTATAAAGGCCGTTTGGAGCCAAATTTGAGCTGATGTGAACTTCTGTGTCCATGCAAGGTACTGGCAGGGGTGCCAGGTCTCCTAACACCTCTGCTGAGGACAGAGCCCTGACAGTGCCCCCCCCCCAAAGGGCAGCCTCTGGATGCCTACTTGGGCCATCTTGTCTGGATATTTGGAGCAAAACTCTTGGAGAAGTGTGGGGGCATGTACATTGTCCTTTGGTTCCCAGGAGCTTTCTTCAGGAGGATACCCCTTCCAATTGATCAAGAATTGGATTTGTCTTTCCAGTTTCCTGCAGTCCAGGATTGATTCTACCTTGTATTCTGCCTCCTCCCCAACTGTCATTGGTGGTGGAGGTGGTTCCATTCTTCCTGGAAATGGGTCATGAACAGCTGGCTTGAGCAGAGAGACATGGAAGACTGGATGAATCCTGTATGATTTGGGAAGGGATAGTTCATATGCTACTGGATTGATTTCTCATTTTATTTGGAAGGGGGTAATGTATCTTGGACCCAATTTTCGTGATGGGCAAGGAAGTTGTAAGTTGGCTGCTGACAACCAAACCTTGTCTCCGACCTTTAGAGCAGGATTTCCCGTTTCTTGTCATAGTACTTTTTATAGTCTGTATGTGATCATTGTATGGATTCTTAGAAAGCTTGATAGCTGTCCTGTATCCTGATAAGTCTGTCCTGTACTGCGGGTACTGAGGCTTCGAGTATGGTACCCGGAAGGCAGGAAGGGTGTAATCCATAATTAGCCCAGAATCGTGACTTATTCATAGCAGAATGGATAGAATTTTTGTAGGCAAATTCTACCAACGAGAGCAGGGACGTCCAGTCATCCTGGGAAACGGTGGAGAAACATCGTAGATATTGTTCTAAAGTTTGGTTTGTCCACTCTGTTTGGCCATTACTTTGAGGGTGGTAAGTAGATGATAGACAGAGTTCCACTTTCAGTGTTTTGCACAGGGCTCTCCAGAACCTGGAGGTAAATTTCACCCCTCGGTCAGAAACAATATTGCTGGGTAGTCCGTGTAGCCTCACAATCTCCTTGATAAAGGCACGTGCTGTCTCAGGCGAAGACGGGGTACCTATCATTGGCAGGAAGTGGGCCATTTTGGATAGCCGATCTATCACCACTAGGATGGTAGTAAACCCCTCAAAGGGCGGCAAGTTTACAATAAAGTCCATTGCAATCATTTCCCAGGGGCGATTAAAAATGGGCAGGGGTCTCAGTAGCCCCCATGCCTTGGTTTTGTCTCCCTTGCTGCGTAGGCACACTGTGCAGGATTTAATGTAGGCTCTGCAGTCCTGACTTAAGTTGGGCCACCAAAAGGACCGTTGGATCAGTTCCATAGTTTTACAGGCCCCAAAGTGTCCAGGAGGTAAGATCCTAGGTTTTCAGGACAAAGATCTTATCCTGGTCTCACAGAAAGCCACTCTGCCTCTTTAACGAGTCTGGTACGGGTTCGGAGTAGCGTGCCAAGGCCTGTTCAATTGATGATCTTAGACTGGGTTGGATTAGCAAAAAAGTTTGGGTAGACAGGATGGTGTCAGGGGGCGAAGGTTCAACTGAATCTGGGAACATATGGGATAGAGCGTCTGCCTTCCCATTCTTGGTTCCTGGGTGGTAGGTTATATGAAAATTGAGTCTAGAAAAGTATAAGGCCCATCTAGCTTGCCGGGGTCTTAGGCGTTTGGCGGATCTTAAATATTCTAGATTCCTATGATCTGTGAAGATCATAATCGGGTGACTAGCTCCTTCCAAAAAGGTACCTCCATCCTTCGAAGGCCGTTTTGATTGCCAGAAGTTCCCTGTCGCCTACGTCGTAGGGCTTTTCTGCTTGGCTTAGTTTCCTGGAACAAAAGGCTACCGGATGGAGCAGGGCTTTTGGACCTTGGCGTTGTGAGAGCACGGCTCCTGTAGGCACCTCCGATGCGTCCAGCTCCAGGATGAAAGGAAGTGTTGGTTCCAGGTCTTGTAGCACAGGAGCCAATGTAAATTGCTTCTTTAGTTGCCCGAAGGCTATTTATGCTTCCGGGCTCCAGAAAATCCGTGCATGCTGGCGGGTGAGTTGAGTAATCGGGGCAATAATGGTTGAAAAGCCTTGGATAAACTTCCGATAGAAGTTGGCAAAGCCCACAAATCTTTGGACCCCTTTCTTGTCAGTAGGTGCAGGCCACTCCAAGATGGCGGAGATTTTCTGAGGATCCATGGAGATTCTTTCAGTGGAGATGATTAACCCCCGGGAACTGGATAGACTGTTTCTCAAACTCGCACTTCTTCGCCTTAGCGTACAGGCCATGCATCCTCAGCGTAGTCAGTACCTTTTTAACATGGTCTCGGTGGATTTCCAGAGAGTTCGAGAAAATTAAGATGTTGTCCAGGTAGACGATCAAGAAGAGATCGAGGTATTCCCTGAAGATGTCATTTACGAAGTGTTGGAACGTCGCAGAGGCATTGCATAATCCAAACGGCATCACCAGGTACTCGAAGTGCCCAAAGCGTGTTCTGAAGGCGGTTTTCCACTCATCACCTTTCCTAATGCGAACTAAATTGTAGGCCCCTCGTAAATCTAGTTTAGTGAACACTTGGGCTGTCAGGAACCTCTGAAATAACTCGGGAACTAGAGGGAGTAGGTACCAATTCTTAATGGTGATCTTGTTGAGCTCTCTATAGTCGATGCAAGGTCGGAGAGATTGATCCTTCTTCTCAACGAAGAAAATACCTACCCCGGCAGGGGAGGAAAAAGGGCGGATGAATCCTTTGGCAAGGTTCTCGTCGATATATTGCCGGAGGGCTTCCAGCTCCAGTTCGGACAATGGGAAAATTCATCCAAATAGTATTTCTGCCCCTGGAAGCAATTCAATAGGGCAGTAATAGGATCGATGAGAAGGCAAAGTGTCAGCCTTTTTCTTATCGAACATGTCCAGGAAGCTGTGGTAGGCAGAGGGAACAGATTGACTGGCATCTGAAGTAGGCTGAACTGAGAGGCACACAGGGACATTGGAGGGTGTGGAGCTGCTGCAGTGTTGAAGGCAGTAACTTGATGGGAAGGTAATTTCTTTCCTGGGCCAGTCGATTTATGGGTTGTGGGTTTGCAACCAAGGTATTCCTAGGATGGCTGGGAACATAGGGGATCTAAGGACATCGAAGCAGATGAATTCCTGGTGGCCGGAATCTGTTGTCGCTAGGATGGAAATGGTTTCCTGGGTAACGGTTCCTGAACTACGGGTGGTGCCATCTGCCAGTAATACATCCAGCCTTTGTTTCTTAGGAAGCAGCGGAATTTCTAGGTTCTTGGCAAGGTGTTGATGTCAGAAGCAGCTACAAGCCCCTGAATCAACGATTGCCTGCAACTTGACTTCCCTTCCAGCCACCTGTAATGACATGGGTAGAATGACATGGGTGGTTAGGGTTCCGGACAACTGGAGATACGAGGGATGAGGTTGGCTGGACTTACTGGGTTGCACAGGGCAGTAGAAATGGCCCATGGCCCTGCAGTAAAGATTTAGGTTGCCTTGCCGTCTGAGTACTCTTTCCTCTGGAGTTAAAACGGGTCGGAGAAGGCCGATTTGCATGGGTTCTACTTCCGAGGTGCCGATGGGTGGAGGAATAGGGACATGAGCCATTGGTCTTGGAAACTTTGGCAGAACCCCCGTACGGTGAAAGGACTGGGTAGGTTCGGAACGTCTTTCCCGTAGCCGTCGATCTAATTGGGTAGCGAGCTGGATCAGGCCCTCCAGGGAGGAGGGAGTTTCCACCCTAACTAGTTCGTCCTTAAGGGATTCAGACAGGCCCAGATGGAACTGGTATTTTATTGCTGCATTGTTCCACCCGGTGTCAGCAGACCATTTGCAGAATTCCACAATGTAGTCCTCCACAGGCTGTCGGCCTTGTTGTAAAGCATGGAGGGCGGACTCAGCAGTAGCGGTCCTCTGGGGATCATCATAGAGAATCGCCATGGCTTAAAAAAATGTGATCACGTTGTTGAGTGCGGGGTTCTTTTGTTCTAGTAGGCTGTGTGCCCATGATTGAGGTTCATCAGACAGAAGAGAAATGATGAACCCCACTTTAACTGCCTCTAGTGAGAAGGTCCTTGGTTGCAATGCGAAATACAGCTCACATGCATTTTTAAAGGCTCGGAATTTGCGTTGGTCCCCTAGGAAGCATTCAGGGATGGGGACCCTGGGCTTTGGAGGCGGTAGTACCACAACAGGTGTAGTGGTAGGAGGCGGACTGGCTGGTGCGACTATTGGGCTCAGACTAACCAACGGACTCTGGTCTGTAGAAGTCGCAGAAGTAGTAAGCGAATGAAGGTGTCCTTCCAGCTGGAAGTATCCTTCCTGCAGATCTTTAACTGCTTGCGTGAGGGCCGTCATCTGTTGGCATAGGGCCTCTAGTGCGGCCTCAGACATATTGGCTGGTTGATACTATCACGTACCAGGCGTTAGAGGCCAGTGGAGAGAGGGCTTCCCTTGCGGCTAAGTTCCAGACTCCCCTGAGAGTGGGATAGCAGGAGTCAGGCTCAAAGTGGCACAGGTCGCCTGTAGGAATGCTCGTTGGTGGTCCACCCAGGAGCACAGCTGATACACTGAGATGGGATCTGCAGACGGATGGTGCCTGTGTGGGGTATGCAAGCCTTCCGGGAAACAGATGGAAATCAGAGCAGACGTAGTCAGATGGGATAGCCGAGGTCATACAGAGCAAGAGGGAATATCCGTTAGCCAAGCCGAGGTCAGATCAGGGGTTAAGCAGAGAAGACAGGTCCAAGAGCAAGCCGAGTCGGTATCAGGAAATCACAGATCACAATAGCACAGGAACAGGACCAAGGTACTGGGAAGCCAGAGATCAACCAGCACCTGAGAGTAGGGCAGGGCTTCCTTATAAAGGCCGTTTGGAGCCAAATTTGAGCCGATGTGAACTTCTGCGGCCATGCAAGGTACTGGCAGGGGTGCCAGGTCTCCTAACACCTCTGCTGAGGACAGAGCCCTGAAACACACCCATATTTCTTGGCATAGCCTTGTATAGAGTTTGCAAAAGTGCGGCCGTGACCCAATACATTTCTCTTACTTCTCAATCCCACATTCTTTCTTCTCACTTCTCAATAACAAAATTTTGAGAACTAATTTACAGAATGTAATTTTTCCCCATACAACTGAAACGAGCAAGTGCCTTGCTCTGAAGAAGGGTGCAGGTCCCCTGAAACGCGTTAGAGGTTGTAGGACATCCATTTGAACCAGAGGAGTTCAAAGGCCATTTGGGTTTCTGGACAATTTACAACCTTGTCATTTATATTCCCTTTGTGAGTATATATTATAATTTTAAATCATATAATTATGTGCTCTGGATAGGTGTTTGCACCCTTTGTTTAATTTGTTTGTACATTTATATTTAGTATTTAATTTTGTAACACCCCCCCAGCATTCCTCCTAGCATAGGATGCTAGATAAATTTAGTGTTTGGCTCCTGTAATCAAAAGAGCAGAGAGTTTGATTGCTTCCCCCTGCCTCTGGAAGAAGCTTCCAGAGCTTTGGGTGGAAGATTCAAATAACCAGCCTGAATATTATCATGCTCCAGCCATTCCCTGGAAAGAAGTGTCCAGAAGGGGATTGGAAAGGTGATAAATAGTCTGAGGCACTAACGAGCTGGGTTCTTTCTCCTCAGGAGGGTTCTAGAGCTTGAGGGGCTGCTGTCCTGAGGCAGCTAATCTAGAGGCCTCAGTGGTGTCAGAGCTGAAGTCCTGGATGGATTTTCATAGAAGCTGATTGTAGGACCTCACCACAATGGATCTGGTCTGAGGAAGGACTGTCTCACTCACTGGACTGGGTTTGGAGGAAGCTAGAAGGTGGCAGCAGTCCTGAGGACTTGTAAGTAAAGACCCTAAAGCACCATGCAGTGTTCTGGAATTGCATTGGCTACCAGTAGTTTTGCATAAACTTAAGGTAACCAAATGCCAAAGAAACTTGCCTGATGGTTGTCAGCTATGAGGTCTTAGCCTTTTCAGAAAGTTACCTCAGGGTCTTCAGCCATGGGGTTTTAGACTTTTCAACATTCATGCTTACTTAATGAGAAGATGGTCTTCTAATTGCTATGCGCTAATCATTTTGGAGTATCCCATGCCCTAACCCCTCTCCTGTTAAAGTTTCTTTAAGCAATAAATCTTTATAAAACTTCCCCTAGACTGTTATTGAAGCCAGTGTGACTAGACTGGTGCTTGAAGGGACAAGAAGCTTCTAGACTTTTAGGGAGAAAAATAGTTATTATTACAAACGGCCCCTATGGGGGTAGTGCTACATTGTGTCCTTCTGATATTCGTACAAACACCCAATGTAGGACATGATGGTGTTAAAAAGGTTCACAGAAGTGATGGGTAAGAGAAAGAGCAAGACAAGCTGACAGGAGGATAAAGGCAGGGCTAGCTTTTGGATTTGTGGTACCCTTGCAAATTATTATTATGCTACGTCGTCCTTCCACTTTCCCCTAGTGAAAAATATGAATCTTTTTCTAGGCTCTTTGTATTCTTCTCCATTGACAATAACACCAGGAACAGAGATCTGCTGCACTGAGCTCTTCCCTGACCTTTCATCTTGTTTTTATATTTTTACGCACAATATCAGAATAATACAATCTTTACACAGTGATGTAGTGGTATAGTCGGTTCCAGGAACCAGAAGACATGAAATGATGGGGGGTGCTGCTGTCTAAGGGGCATGTGCCCCCTCACTATTATCTTCCTGTCCTTATCTGCTCTGTTGTGTGAAAGACATTTATTACAATCATATGAACTTATTTAACAGTAAATTGACTTCTCTTACTGCAGAATGAAGCAGTACTTGCAACATCTGATGTGAGCTGTACAATGACAGCTTCAGAAATGTCATTGCTTGAATTTAATGAGAAGCTAAAAGTGAACAGTACACACTGCAATTTGAACAGATGCTTCACCATGTAGGAAGGGGAAGAGATTTTGACAGAGACCTACCATTGCTTTTACAGATTTCCATTAAAATGATTTAACTTTTAAAATCACAGAGGATGAAGAGAGGAAGGAATTCAGGCAGCAGGTACATCAAATGAGGATAATTCTGATGTACTGGACGTACTGATACAACATCTTTCACCACTGAGAGAGTGGTGTTAGCATTATCAGTAGAGAGGCCCCCAATCACATTAACCCCACCAACACTCATACAAACCCTCACTGTTACCCTAACACTAACTTTTCCTGTGACCCCATACCTAATCCTCACTGTAACCCTAAATATAGCTTTCCCTTTAAATTTTACCCTAATCCTCCATGTAACCCTAACAATAACACTCACACTATCCCTCTTTGTACCTCTAATACAAAACTTCTCACCAACCCTTACTGCACCCCTAACACTTACCCTCCCTAATAGTAACCTTAACACTAACACTTAATGTAAACTTATGGCTGAAGCTTAGGTATTGCAATATTTACATAGGTCCAGCTTGGACCAATGTAAGTATGTTTGGGCCATACCTGTGGAAATCCAGTAGGCATTACTGCAATGGTCTCCACTAGCTGACAGGTGCCATAGTGAGCAGCTGTCCTGCTGTATTCTGAACACAGTAGGCTCAGCACAGGTACCATTTAGAGAACACTTTGCATTTTGCTCAAAGAATGCAAAGCAAACCTCTGATTGGATGAGGTGGAGAGAAGGGCAAGTGAAGTCACCGTCTCTACCTCCTCCAATCAGACAACGCTTTGCATTCATTGAGAACATGCAAAGTGTTCTCTGAATGGTGGCCAAGCAGAGTGTGTGTTCACTAAGCAGCAGGGAAGCTGCTCGGAAAGGGACCTGGAAGCTAATGACAATTACTGTAGTAGTGGAGCTACTTACACAGGGATCCTAAAGAAGCATGGTCCATTGGTCGAAACTGAAATACTGTAATTATGTATAAATTGCCATACCTAAACTTCAGTTTTATTCACTGATATGCTTATTTACCTCTGCTGCACCAGGATCCTCTGAGCCACAAAAATAACCCCCCTGCACTAGAGTCTAGGTACCAGAACCAGAATCTACAGTTTCAAAGAGATATACACACATATTTTATATCAGGGTTTCTTAACCAGGGTTCCTGTAGAGGTTGCTAGGGGTTCCTTGAGGAGTGAGCAATTTCTGTCTCTCAGATATGTTCCCAATGACACCATTGAGCTTTCTAGCTATCTGTAAAAGGGTAATTCTTCTCAATGACCAATAGTGTAATGAACATTCTTCCTAATCATAACACTGATGTATCATGAATTTTTAGCAGGAATTCCCTGAAACCGGAAAGTTATTTCAAGGGTCCCACTATATTGAAAAGCTTGAGAAAGGCTGTTCTATAGGTTATAATCCTTTAAAACACATTTTAAATTACATAATTGTGCAAATAGCAAAGGCTAGAAATGACATAACCCTATCTCAATATTTATTTTATTAAATAAAATCCAAAAGATGAAATAAATATATCTGTAATAAAATAATACTTGTCCTGCAGAGAAAAAGCACCGTATACCTCATGCACTCATGGAAACGATGCTATACTTACATGCTCTGTTAGTGAGGAGTCTTTCTCCAGGAACTGAACTGCACAATAAGCCAGCTGCAGGGGACAAAATTACCATTTTAAGCGCTTGCTGGGAGCATACGGGTTAGTAATTTACTCTATTGAAAAACCAATTAACATTAAGACACATTTTATTATGCAGTGTGGAAGAAAATAAGTATGAGTTAAGCTATTTACTACACTGACAAAAACATAATATACATTTTACATCTTTCACATATACTTCTGTAATCAGCCCAATAGGGGTGTCTCCCAACAACAAAACAAGATATAAATATGTGCCTGCCTTGACGGGCATCTTTACAGGGTGATTACAAGTGTTTTCAGTGAGAATATATTTTAAGATATTAGTGTGCAATCTAAATTATATATTTAATGTTACTTTTACATTTACTTGTTTACTAGGCTCATACTTCTAAACTATAAGGTTCGTTTTTGCCGTAATAACCTTTATTCTGAACAACCAATGAGAGTAGAAAGTAACAGTTACTTTGGTGAAAATAATGATTGTAAGTCACTTGAGCCTATCATGGTACATTTTCACAATCGTATTTCAAATATAGATATGTGGATGCAGGGCAAAGTAAATAATTCACTTAACTGCTGCTCCCCTTGCCCCACCCAAAATCGCACACACCAAAGCTCCATTTGCCCTTAGAAGCAATTCATATAAGTTCAAATCCACTCTGGTGGGAGTTTATATAAGGATAATTACAGTGTGGGTGCCACTCAGGTACCCAGTGCTGCATTGTGGAAGGAAGGAGGGTCAGTCATGTGCTCCCTATAACCAGTACCCAATATTCTCTTCACAACAGGCAGCGATTCAGCTTCCTACATCATCTCTCTGCCTTCTGCATTCTCCCTGACCAGTGAATCAATGTAATCACTTCTGTCTAGTGAACAGGAAGCTGACCTAAATGTCATTAATTAACCAGGAAACAGCAGAGCAGTATTTATCACAAGACTGGCTGGCTTAAGTTACAAATCATTTGGTATATAATAAATGTGCCCAAACATAGCCTACATTACTGTCTTTTAAAACCCCACTCCAGGCAAAAAAATGTTTGAGTGTAACTAATCATATACCCAGTCAATCTGTGTCCTTGCATTCCAAATGTTCTGCTTCTTTCTTCTGTAATCTGTCGGCAGTAGCTGAGAACTCCCCTGTCCTTGCTGAAATTTACTATTCCACAACATCACTGTATGCAGGTGAGCAACTTGCCTGTACAGAACGGTGCTGCGGACTAGTAAGCACCAGCAAGAGCTGGAGAGTTCTCAATTCCTCTGTCACTACCTCTCTTCGCTCAAGCCCACTTCTTTCAGTCTTCACTTTTCTGCATAGTTGGTGTGTATTACACATAGATGTCTCTTTCACACTTGACTAATTTCTAACTCTTGCCAAATGCCCCTATAGCATTTGACAGGTGTTAGACAGGTGTTTGGGAAGCTTTCTATGTTTTTTTTAACTTTATTTTTATACATTTTCATCATCAATATAAATACAACAATTTTCCATATATTAAATCATGCAGATTTCTTTTTTTTAAACAGATACCCATCCCCTCCCTCCCACCTCACCCCGTTCAAATGGGGGCTTTGGTCACCTCTTAATTTCTTCCTATTCCAATATTCTATTCTTAACCTCTTATTGTCTCCCTCCACTCTCCTTTTCCTATAAAAAAGAACTAACCAGAGACTATCTTTCTTATCCTGTCTGAACCCTGTCTTGCCCCTTAGTCAATTCTGAATATCTCCTAGATGTTTTAAAGACCGTCTATCTGTCCCAAATATTCTTAAATTCTTCAACTTTATCCTCTCCAATATGGTACAACTCCTCCATCCTATATATAAACTCTATTCTATTTATCTAGTCCATGATTTTGGGGGCTTCAAGGGCCTGCCAGAACCTAGGAATCAGTCTTTTTGCCGCATTAATTAAGTGAAAAATCATTGAGCTCCTAAATAGTTTCACCGTGATATCACTATTATGAAATAAACAGACCCAGGGTTCCTTCGGTACACTAATCCCCGTTATTTCCCGTATTTGTTGTATTATTCCCTGCCAACATTGCTGTATTTTAGGGCAATCCCACCATATGTGTGCCATTGTTTCTATCTTTCCACATCCCCTCCAACATAAAGCTAAGTTCTCTATTCATTGATTATGTGCCACACTAGGTGTAACGTACCACCTAACTAAATATTTATAATTAATCTCTATTGTGTTCATATCCACTGTGCCATGTATTAAATTACATATTCTCTTTTTTTCTTGATCATTTAATTTTGTTCCTAATTCCTTTTCCCACTTTTCTAAGAACGATGGAAAGACAGTTCTAGACATAGCAGTAGGAATCTTATATATGCGAGAGGGCACATGCCTTCGCATTATGTCCGTACTAAAAAGCTGTTCAAATGGATACATGTCTTGGGAAGCATTTTTAACACTCCCCAAATGCACTATGCACGCCTTTGAGACATATTCTAAGTGTTAAAACCGCACCACAAACGCCTATAATAAAGTTTAATAGTATTAACGTTCTGCAAACGCCTCACAAATGCCTGCCAGGCGTTTGAGGAGCATCACCATAGACTTGAATAGGAGGCTTCAACTCCTCCTGACTGAACATGAGGCGTCAATTTTTCAATGACATGACACTAACTCTTCAGTGGGAACAGCAATCTGTGCTGCCATGTGTAGAATTTTCATAGGCATTTGAGGAGCATTAAAAATGTTTCCCAAATGACTGTCTAACGCCTGCTAACAAAGCTAGTGTGAACTTAGCCTTACACTTACATTACACAGAGCCACAAAGCAGGTTAGTGAGTCATTGTACAGCATGGTTGTAAGGATGTTTACATAGACAAGGTTTTTAAACGTGAACAAACATTTAAATGTATATTATATATGCTGCGCTGCCACTTGTGATTCTATAAATACTAGTGCTGCCTGTGCCACTCTTCAATCGTGATTGTGTCCCACAAATGAACGGACAAAGTAAATAGATAAATCAATATGTGCCTAATACCATATATAAACCATAATGTGCCTTATATCCACCCCTCCTCCCCAGGGACTCGATTCATTCCTATGGATAGGGGGACGTGTGCATGTCTATATAGCCGTGCATATATGAAATACAATGCTAAAATATGTGCAAATTTTAAACAACCATGGACATCAATCCTCCCAATATGAGCCAATCACAATGAAAGATTAAATAACATTAAATATTAAAAAATGTATATACAGTGCACTTGTATGCAATACATGAAGTCCCAGTGTAAAACACTTTCCACATTAACATTCAATGTGATACAATGTGCCCCAAAACCGATCAGCTTCCTCTATACTTCTGAAGCCTCTATCCACTGGTTTTGGACTCCATAAATGAAAAGCTCTCCAGACCATCCACATAACTCAACCACCTTAAAAAGCAATCAGAGGAAAGCTTCCATTCCATAATACTGTTTTTATTGGATATAAAACACTTAAATGTGCACTTACATGTAAGCATATGTATGGCGCTTTAAAATATCCTAAGACACTGCAACTCCTCTGTACTCCCTCATAGGAACACATGTGGTGCTATCAAACCCTTCCCTACGCGTTTCATCACATGACGTTTTCAGGAGCGGAGCTAAAGCGCCCCACTGAATGGCCATATATACCCCACAAAATCCTGGTATCAATCGATATTGATTGGCGGTCACCATTTTGTTGTGGTCCCGATGGCCGCCATTTTGTTGTAGTCAGTTCTATGGTGTTATGTACTAGGATGCTGATACTAGTGGTCACCATTTTGTTGTAGTCTAGGCGGCGGCTATGATGTCATGGCTATACACATTGGGATCCGAGCATATTGTTTCAAATGCCGTGCTACACCTCATGATCCACTAAGCACTTGGCTAAAGGAACCAGTCCAAAAAGGTTTAACAACTTAGCAATCCTAGTATGTTGTACTCACTAGACTCAATTATTGGCGGTCGTCATTTTAATGGAGGTCCGGGCGGCCGCCATGATATTGTGGTCAGTCCCAAAGTAATTACACTTTTAGTCCCGATAAACAATATCGGATACTGTACTAAACCATAAATAGACAGTACTTAATTGGTGGGACCAGACCAAAAAGGTGTTAGAAATGTGCTAATAAAGGGGTTGTGCAATTTGTTAACCGGCGCCATATTTCCATGGCCCCGGAACACTGTACAATCATATATATGTGGTTGAAACGGATAGAAATAATAAAAATAAATTATGCTATGCACAGCCATACAAAGCAGTATGCAGGAGCTGACAGGGCAGAGAACTGTATTGTCTACATACAGTTCTCTCCCCCGTCGGTAATACTCGGCGATCACTGCCTGGGACCTGGTGATTGACAGCAGAGGCCGCAAATGGCGATGCGGGTATGGTGCACATGCCCTCTACCCGGAACTGCAAAATCACGTATATAAACACACATGATTTTGTGCACCCGTGCTGCCCTGTAGCAGCATTGCATACAGTCATGGCCGAAATTGTTGGCACCCTTGATATTTTTCCTGAAAATCATGTATTTCTCACGAAACGTATTGCATTAACACATGTTTTGCTATACACATGTTTATTCCCTTTGTGTGTATTGGGACAAAACAAAAAAAGGGAGGAAAGAAAGCAAATTCGACATAATGTCACACAAACCTCCAAAAATGGGCTGGACAAAAGTATTGGCACCCTTTCACAACTGCGGATAAATAAGAATGTTACAAGCATGTGATGCTCCTGTAAACTCACCTGGGGCAAGTAACAGGTGTGGGCAATATAGAAATCACACCTGAAAGCAGATAAAAAGGAGAGACGTTCACTTAACCTTTGCATTGTGTGTCTGTCTGTGCCACACTAAGCATGGACAACAGAAAGAGGAGACGAGAACTGTCTGAGGACCTGAGAACCAAAATTGTGGCAAAATATCAACAATCTCAAGGTTACAAGTCCATCTCCAGAGAACTAGATTTGCCTTTGTCCACAGTGCGCAACATTATCAAGAAGTTTGCAACCCATGGCACTGTAGCTAATCTCCCTGGTCGTGGACGGATGAGGAAAATTGATGAAAGATTGCAACGCAGAATAGTCCGGATGGTGGATAAGCAGCCCCAAACATGTTCCAAAGACATTCAAGCTGTCCTGCAGGCTCAGGGAGCATCAGTGTCAGCGCGAACTATCCGTCGACATTTAAATGAAATGAAACGCTATGGCAGGAGACCCAGGAGGACCCCACTGCTGACACAGAGACATAAAAAAGCAAGACTACAGTTTGCCAAAATGTACTTGAGTAAGCCAAAAGCCTTCTGGGAAAACGTCTTGTGGACAGATGAGACCAAGATAGAGCTTTTCGGTAAAGCACATCATTCTACTGTTTACCGAAAACGGAATGAGGCCTACAAAGAACAAAACACAGTACCTACGGTAAAATATGGTGGAGGTTCAATGATGTTTTGGGGTTGTTTTGCTGCCTCTGGCACTGGGTGCCTTGACTGTGTGCAAGGCATCATGAAATCTGAGGATTACCAAAGGATTTTGGGTCGCACTGTAGGGCCCAGTGTCAGAAAGCTGGGTTTGCGTCCAAGATCCTGGGTCTTCCAGCAGGACAATGACCCCAAACATACGTCAAAAAGCACTCAGAAATGGATGGCAAAGAAGCGCTGGAGAGTTCTGAAGTGGCCAGCAATGAGCCCAGATCTAAATCCCATTGAACACCTGTGGAGAGATCTTAAAATTGCTGTTGGGAAAAGGTGTCCTTCCAATAAGAGAGACCTGGAGCTGTTTGCAAAGGAAGAGTGGTCCAAAATTCCGGGTGAGAGGTGTCAGAAGCTTATTGATGGTTATAGGAAGCGACTGATTTCAGTTATGTTTTCCAAAGGGTGTGCAACCAAATATTAAGTTAAGGGTGCCAATACTTTTGTCCAGCCCATTTTTGGGGTTTTGTGTGACATTATGTCATATTTGCTTTTCTGCCTCTGTTTTATATTTGTTCCAATACATACAAAGGGAATAAACATGTGTATAGCAAAACATGTGTTAATGCAATACCTTTTTTGTGTGAAATACTTGATTTTCAGGAAAAATATCAAGGGTGCCAACAATTTCGGCCATGACTGTATATACAAAACATGTATCTCTATCTATGTATCTATATACAGTATATGCCAAAAGCTTACAAAGACTATAGATCCTCTTTAACATAATATATTAAAAAATGAACAAAAATATATGTGTTGATGTACAAGAGAAGATAGTAAAGTGGGATAATCATAAGAATTTGGAATTCTAGCAGGGTTAGCTTGCTGGGCAGCTGGCCTATACAAACTCATCATCACATACAGTATACTGTACATACTAACCAGCTGCCTCTCTGTCTGGGCACTGGAGACATGTTATGGAACAGAGATTAAACATTTATTACATGGAATTAGGAAGCAAGACACAATGCATTATTTAAATTTGTCTACTGTATATATGCTACAGTCAAGATCTAACTGATCCATTACAAAAATTCCACCCATACATAACTGTATAGGACAGCATTTTGGTCAAATGGGCAACTAAAAACCACCTAGGAAATAACACGTTCTATTTTCCCAATACCCCCATGTTAACATTTTTGTATCCCATCCCCACATATGGCAGTGTGGTCAGATGACATCTCTTACCTGGGCGTGAAATATAGAAAGTGATTTTGCTGAGTGCAGTGGTATCAATACACGGACAAGAAACTGTTTGTGTTCTGATTTCAGAGGTAAAGCAAAGCCATTGATGATACTGTGGAAGGAAAAGCATATCAACCTCAGACTGTGTAAAGACATGACCATAATTTAATGTCCAAAAGTAATAGAAAGTAATATGTATTTGTGTTGTAAAACAAGGTAATGTTCCCCCTGTGCTTAATATGTCCCTAAAAAATAGAAAGCCGCTAGCACCTCAATCCTATACCTCTAGGTGTGATAGCAAATAAACAAAAATATGGTGCAGCGCTACATATAAACATAAGTATATATAAATAAATAATAATAACACTGTAAATAAATATAAGTGAAAAAATAAATGAAAATATAAATGAACCAGAGATATGATCCTCACAGGATCTAAAAATGACGTGATAAAAGTGAAAAAATGTGAATCCAACCAGTAGGTCCTATGCTTGACCCAAAAAATGAAATAGTATATACAAGTGATAAGTAAAATGCATACAATCAATCCAATCCCTAACACAGGATGAAATACATACAAGAAGTGTGTGCACAGTGAATCTCAAATGCGGGATATAAATGCAACAATGTGATAAAGTGCTTAATATGTATACACCTATCTGTATATACAGTGAATCCCAAATGCGGGATAATGATATAACGGCGTGACAAAGTGTTTAAAAACAATAAGCATATAATAAAACACAATCAATATATCAATTCGTGAAAAACAATAAAAAAAAGTCCAATAAACTGCATACATGCAACTAAAGTGCTTCACTGCTCCAGGGCATGCAAAACGTGCAGTGTATGTGCACACCACACTGATTTATTATCCTTCAATGGCTGTAATGGCCCCTCACCTCAAGCAAGCGACCCCAAAGGGCCAATGCACCTTTTGGATCACACCTGGATCCTTCCTGATATGCACTCCTTGCTATCAGAACTCCAGGGACTTTATCCACAATGGCACCACATAGCAACACAGGTCTCCCTTCCACTGGATAGGTAGGTAGATACCCTCAAAATTGCCAACTTACTTTCATGTAGCTCATGAAACAAGAAAAAAGATCCTCCATAGTGCAATAGCTTTTTATTCCATGTTAAATAGATAAAAAACTACAAAAACTCACTTACGTTTAGATGGTATTACATAGGCTTTCACACCACATGTAATGGGTGTATTTGCAAGAACCAAGGTGTACCAAGATGGTGTTCCGCTGGATGTACGTCACCACGTGTCGATGCGTTGCGTCACGTATACACGTGACTTCCTCTGGACTCAGGAAGGTCCTGAGGAAGTCACCTGTATACATGATACAACGCGTCAACAAGTGGTGACATACATCCAGCGGAACACCATCTTGGTACACCTTGGTTCATGCAAATACACCCATTACATGTGGTGTGAAAGCCTATGTAATACCATCTAAAGGTGAGTGAGTTTTTGATCTATTTAACATGGAATAAAAAGCTATTGCACTATGGAGGATCTTTTTTCTTGTTTCACGAGCTACATGAAAGTAAGTTGGCAATTTTGAGGGTATCTACCTACCTATCCAGTGGAAGGGAGACCTGTGTTGCTGTGTGGTGCCATTGTGGATAAAGTCCTTGGAGATCTGATAGCAAGGAGTGCATATCAGGAAGGATCCAGGTGTGATCCAAAAGGCGCATTTGTCCTTTGGGGTCGCTTGCTTGAGGTGAGGGGCCATTAGAGCCATTGAAGGATAATAAATCGGTGTGGTGTGCACATACACTGCACATGTTGCATGCCCTGGAGCAGTGAAGCACTTTAGTTGCATTTATGCACTTTATTGGACTTTATAATTGCTTTCACGAATATATTGATTGTGTTTTATTATATGCTTATTGTTTTTAAACACTTTGTCACGCCGTTAGATCATTATCCCGCATTTAGGATTCACTGTATATACAGATAGGTGTATACATATTAAGCGCTTTATCACATTGTTGCATTTATATCCCGCATTTGGGATTCACTGTGTACACACTTCTTGTATGTATTTCATCCCGTGTTAGGGATTGGGTTGATTGTATGCGTTTTACTTATCACTTGTATATACTATTTCACTTTTTGGGTCCAAGCATAGGACCTACTGGTTGGATTCACATTTTTTCACTTTTATCACGTCATTTTTAGATCCTGTGAGGATCATATCACTGGTTCATTTATATTTTCATTTATATTTTCAATTATATTTATTTAGAGAGTTATTATTATTTATTTATATATACTTATGTTTATATGTAACACCGCACCATATTATTGTTTATATGTATTTGTGTTGTGTGCTGCACACTCAGGATCCACCTAAAGTATCAGGAATGATCAATGATATTCAGAACCTTCAGCAGAAAAATAGGCTCTTGCCAACATGTACGGTCTGGCAGTACCCAGTCAGCACCAAAGTCTTTTTGAACATGTGCTGTGAACACTCTCAGAGTGCAGTCCCTAAGGTTGCCTTGCTGGTGGCACTAAGCAGCAAGACAGACTAAGGCAGGTACTAGTCAATAGGCAAGTTCATGATCAGTGTAAGATCAAGTGTTGTATCCAAGTAGATGGAGATAGTGGGAGGACTGGGGTACAAGGATAGGGTGAGTGTAAACAGGGCCAATTGCCAAAACCAGAGAAAACAAATAGTCAAGACACATCACAGGGGTTAAGGTGGGTGGAGTTCAAGTAAGATAAGGACAAGAGACCACAAAAATGTCAATATGTAGCATGAATAAAAGCATACTCAAGAACTAACAACCTATTAAAAACGGAGTCGATACATCAGTTTGCATACTGAGAACCAGGAACACATGTGCATGCTTTGTCACGCTCTTCCACATGAACAGGAAAGCTTGTTAGCGCATGTAGACATTGAAGAGGTATCTAGAATGTCATGTATTAGGAAGGACCTAGCAGTGGGAACCAGAGAGCAGCATGACAATAACAGTGCAACAGAGATAACAAAAAAATAGGGAGTGTAAGCAGAAATGTCAACAGGATGAGCCAGCAACAATTGTTCTAGCCAACAGTCTGACACCCAACTGCATTCCCAATGGCGAGCAACCATTTGGATGAATTCATAATTTACTGGCAGTTGTCTATTCCTGTTTTTCAAGTTTAAAGGGAAAAAGACCTTGACCTTTCAGACAGAGCCACTACAGGAAGTTAGAACTTTCTTCTGTAACCAAAATGGTAGCAACTTTGACAACTGTAAATCTGCTGCCAAACTATGATGAATGAAAAGATGCCTAAAAGGGAGATATGGCACTAATAATGGGCATCTGTTGACATCTAAGATGCTGGCAGTAGATTAGTACATTTCAGAAGAAACTGCTTCAGAATATCTGTTTATAACACACTCATGAAGTGCTTCTCTTTCCAAAACAGAATTTAATGATAGTGTTGTGAAATTCAGTTTTATCAAATGTTTGAGGCTTCAGAACAATAAACTAGATTAGGGACTTTTCAGAGAATATGTAATAGCAGTCTGTCTGAGAATAAATCACACAGTATAATTCTTACTCAATTTCCTTGGTGTGGAAGGTAATAACATCGTTATCATGGGTGTAAAGGAGCAACTGCCTCATGACAGAAAATCGACTACTTAACCACCTTTAGATGCAATTACTATATTTAAATATTTCTCTTAACTGTTGAGCAGAGTTTCAAATTGATGTGTAGGAATCTGGACCAACATAAGGAAACAATAATGCTTCAAAATTGCAATTACAAATAAACCCACTTTGATGAAGTTGCAGATATATACAGAAATGCAATGTTTCAGAGGCCGGTGGTCCCTTTCCCAATGAAGAGCTCCCAATCTCATATTGTTGAGGGAACAGTGGTCAGGCAGGTTAGAAAATGAGCCTAAACTATTATTTTAACCTGTGAGTGCAGAGCTCAGTCATGGTATTATTATACAGGATTTATATAGCGCCAACAGTTTGCGCAGTGGTTTACAAAATGAAGCTAGACATTACAGTTACAATACAATTTGGTACAAGAGGAAACAGAGGGACCTGCTTGTTAGAGCCTACAATCTAAGAGGTAGTAAAAAATGTTGTGTCATCCAGGGTTCTTACCCAGACGGGTCAAGGGTTTCTGAGGTGCGTATATCTTATGGAGGAAATTGGATCTTCAGTTTCTTCAGAAACTGATAAACTCGTAATGGGTCCTGTAGCCCTCAGGCTACATAGCGACTTCGGAGGGATGATGTTTCCAATTCAGGGTCCATGCATTGCTAGCAACCTGCCTGCTCATTGTGCAAGTTAGCAAAGATCTATTAGGTTATGTTTTGGCAACAGTTCAGGGCCCCACCTGAGGGTGAAAGGAAATCTGTGCCCACATGTTGGGGTGTTGGCCAGTGCAGCAGGGAGCTTTGGGGTATACAGAGTGTGAGCACAGAGATTGTGTGGAAACACTGTCTGGAGGATAAAGACAAGAACCTGAGGACTGAGATCAGAGCAGCAGTGTTGTGAGTGATAGCTAGGATGCTAATGAATATTTGTGTTTTGTGACAGTGGAATTGGAGCGCTGAATAACCCCTGCTTGTGTAACCCATGTGTTTTGGAACAATGTTTTAATAAAAGTGAGTAAGAAAGGTCCCCATGTAAAAGGATGTAACGAGTGGAGTGCATCCTTGGAAGTGCTACCCTTGAGCTAATTTCCATACCTGATATAAGTCATGTCTGATGCTCTGTCAGCATCTCCTTCCCGTCCCCTCACACATACAGGAATGTTTCTATTTGTTGACCCACTATCTGATTATGCAGGCTGAGCATCTGACTGTACCCATAGGTCTGTGAGCCTCCTAAGACATTTACCTGCCAAGGATCTCCAGAAGCTCTGCTACACCATTAAACCGTTCTGTTTCATAGATAAATCTGCAAAAAGAAATAAAAACAATAAGTCAAAAACCGTGCTTCTCAATACGTGGAGGTACTTCTGATAAATCCAGGTTCCTATACAAAACAAGCTGTATTAGATATTTTTGGTTGGTTGAAATGGACCATTCATCCAAAAATAATATTTCCATTATAGTCACCCACTTGCCTGTTATAGCTCTTGAGCACTCCAGTGGTGTGATCTTCATACCATAGTTCCTAGCTCTGTTCTCACCTCCTTGTTTCAGATGTTCCTGACCACCTTTAGTTGTCCCCAGACCTCATGTTGTACTTTTATCGTAATCCAACATGGACATAGGAAATGTTTTATAATGCCCACAGCAGGTGTACAATTTCAAAACTTTTCAAAATAGGGTTTAACCTCTTGCCGACCGCGCATAGCCGAATGACGGCTTCACCGCGGCCGGCCAGTTCTGGGTGGACGTCATATGACGTCCTCCCAGAACGCGCTCTCCTGCGCGCCCCAGGGGGCGCGCACCCGGCGATCTCCGTGATCGCTGTGTCCTACGGACACAGCTGATCACGTGATGTGGTAAAAGGCCAATCACAGCGGCCTTTTACCACGTGATCAGCGGTGTCCAATGACACGCTGATCACAGGGAAATGCAAGTACCGGTTCTCGGCTGCACTTTCCTCACGCTGTCAGATCGTGAGGAAAGTACTGCCGAGAACCGGCAGTTGTCAGAGCGGGGATCGGCACCGATCATCAGGTCACTGATGATCAGTGCCCTGATGATCGGTGCCCAGCAGTGACACCCGCAACTTCCGCCCAGCAGTGCGCGCACTAGCTCCGCCCACCTGTGCCCAGCAGTGCACCCACCTGTGCCCAGCAGTGCCCCCACCTGTGCCCAGCAGTGCACCCACCTGTGCCACTCTGCAGTGCCACCTACCTGTGCCCAGAAGTGCCACCTACATGTGCCCACCAGTGCCACCCACCTGTGCCCACCAGTGCCACCCACCTGTGCCCACCAGTGCCACCCACCTGTGCCCACCCACCAGTGCTGCCCACCAGTGCCACCCACCAGTGCAGCCCAGCAGTGCTGCCAGTCAGTGCCACCAGTCAGTGCCACCAGTCAGTGCCCAGGGGTTGTGCCAGTCAGTGCCGCCAGTCAGTGCCCAGCAGTGATGCCAGTCAGTGCCGTCTATCAGTACCCATAATCAGTGTCGCCTATCAGTGCCGCCTATCAGTGCTGCATATCAGTGCCGCCTATCCGTGACCCCTAATTAGTGCTGTCTATCAGTGCCGCCTATCCGTGCCACCTCATTAGTACTGCCTATCAGTGCCCTTTAGTGCTGCCTATCAGTGCCCATCAGTGCCGCCTATCAGTGCCCATCAGTGCTGCCTCATCAACGCACATCAGTGAAGGAGAAAAAATACCTGTTTGAAAAATTTTATAAAAGAAACAAATAAACTTTTTTTTTTTTTCAAATTTTTTGCACTTTTTTTTATTTATAGCGCAAAAAGTAAAGCACCCAGTGGCGATTAAATACCACCAAAAGAAAGCTCTATTTGTGAGAAAAAAATGATCAAAATTTCATATGGGTACAATGTTGCATGACCGTGCAATTGTCAATCAAAGTGTGGCAGCGCTGAAAGCTGAAAATTGGCCTGGTAAGGAAGGGGGTATAAGTGCCTGGTAGGAAAGTGGTTAATAATGAAAAGTTCAAAATTGTTTTTTTAAATATTTTATTTGCACCAAGATATTACAGCTTAAAAGAGAACAAGCCATAGCAAGACAAAGAGATGAAAAAGGGAAATACTTTCAAAGTCTTTAGTTTTAGCAGAGTTCAGTCACGAGTGAGCAAGGTGTTATCGGCTCTCATAACTTGACAGATGTTCCTTGGTTGATGGTATACGAGAGCTGTCAACTTTTGGAGCAGTCTTTATTTCTCTGGTATCAAGGGGGTGTTGTCAGAGATCATCTGACCAATTAAGCTGTTGGGGAGTGGCCATTGGGGTGTCACCGTGTTTATGACTGTATCATGGCCCTCCCTATCACACAGTCTGCCACTATGTACAGGTTGCATTCTGGAAACTGATAGATTGTAGTTCAGTATTATATTTCATGTCCAGGGATACCAAAAACAGTGTATTTTGTATGCGCCTGTCACCCAGGAGGTAGGAGACTGCTATCTCACTCTCTGTATGTGCCAGCTTAGTCATGTATGACCTTCATTTGTTTGGTATGATATTCCCCATTCAAATATATACTTAATATTAATGTGTTTTGGTTCTCTTTGATTTTAATATTAATGTGTTTTGGTTCTCTTTGATTTTATGAATGAAGGTAAACAGCCTTCTTTGTGCAGCAGCCCTCCCAGCTCCCCCAATACTGACCTAAGCCCCCTCTTGATCCAGCGGTTTGTACTGGATTCTCAGCTATCCCAAGACTCCCTCTCCACATCAACTGAGATGGCACTGGAAGCCATTGGCTCCCGCTGCTGTCAATCACGGCCAGTGAGCCAAGAGAGAGGGGGCAGGGTCTGGGAATGGACACATGGAGCAAAGGGTGCCCCCATAGCTGCTTGCTGTGGGGGCATCCAAAAGGAGGGAGGGGTCAGGAGAGCCTGTGGGGGCCCCAAGAAGAGGAGGATCCTGGCTGCTCTGTGCAAAACCACTGCACACAGCAGGTAAGTATAGACATGTTTGTTATATTTAGAAAAATAATAGGCCTTTATTATCGCTTTAAGTTATTAATTGGGCAGAGATCTCGGAGAGCTCACCCCACGCCTGACTGCTTTCTGGGTAGACATTTTATAGCATGCTATGTGTCCCTAGTGCTTTAATTGCCCTACAAACAATGGGTGACAAAACTGAAGGATTTTGTCATAGTTTTATGATAGATCAGAGAAAAATGTTAATCTGTAGACATTTTATGGTCAGCAGAAATTAATCGACATCCTGCCAGAACACAATTAGCTGTTTAAAGCTCTGAGAAAGGCCTGTGTGCTGGTTTCTGCTGTCCCTAAGTTGAGATAAAAGGCTCTTTTAAAGTGTGTTAAAAGTTAAGGCTAAGAATTCCATGAATTGAAGGAGGAGGGAGAGGGTAAGATCACTGGGCTATGCCTCCTCTCTTGACAAAAATGGCTGAGACTTGAGCAAAATGGATATCGCATACAACTTTCATGTGCCTAATGCTAACAGCCATTACAAGGGGTCCCTGTCTTTGTGGTAAGCCACCAAATACAGGATAATTGGGTTCAAGTAATAACTTTGTCTGCATTTTGATAACCTGTAAAAATAATTGTCCAGCTCACCTTACCACTAACTCTAGAACTGGCTACTACTGACCCAAGGGCCACATGCATCCCTGGGAGAGCAGGTTGAGCACCAGGGATTTATAGTATACAAATTTCAATATTAAAAAGTACCACATGTCCCATCCACCTACACTGCTAGCATCCAGATAAAGTGTTGTCTTCTCCAAAATATCAGATCTAACATTCATATCTTAATCTTCCTGTGCACCGTTAGCAAACATCCCCCCCTGTTAGGAATGGACTGGCCAGCAATGGTGGGACTCACCTGCCTTTTGATCTGCAGTACCAGGGCTGGCCAGCGGGTGCTCCCAGCAATCAGAGACTCAACCTTTCAGCCAGCTAACACCTGGAACTGATGATACTGGTGTATTTAAGGGATGGCCAGACTTGCAGACGCTGCCTTGGTGTTGTGTTTGTCCTGGGCCCTGTATCTGTCCTGCATCCTGTTTCTGGTCCTTTGCTGACTTCTCCTGCTCTGATCCTGGCTTGTGACCCTGACCATCCCTCTGTCTGACCCTCTGTACTACGCTGCTTGCTACCTGTTCTGATCCCTGGCTTGTGACCCGGACCATCCCTCTGCCTGACCCTCTGTACTATGCTGCTTGCTACCTGCTGAACCTGGCCTGTGACCCCGACCATTCTCCGCTTGCTCCCCCTGTACCTACCTGCCCAATTGATATTGACCCGGCCTGCCTGACGACGCTTGCTTGTATATACTGTTATCTGTGGGTGGTTTGGTTTGTTTGCACCGTATTATGTTTTAGTATTGCACTGCGTTTATGTTTGTACTGTTAGTGTTAATAAATTATATTGTTTATAACATATCTGAGGTCTGCGTTTCCCTGCTTCAGTCACACACCTCTGGTCATACCTGGGAGCCCTGACATTACACCAAGGCCAATCCTGACCAGAAGTGGCTGCACAGGGAAGCCATCTTGGCTTGTTGATGGGAAGGATGGATCTTGAGGAGGTTGAGTATTTATATCTGCTAGTGTTTGATGACAGGGAGTATGCTTATCAAACTCTGAAGGAGTATACCCGGGATGAATTGCTAGAATGTATACGGCTCGCTCATGTTCTAGTAGATCAGGGCACAGTGTTCTCCGAGGTGCAGCCATTGATTGAGGTTTGTGCAGAGTTGGTTTCATCTGGTTCCCCCGAATGCAGGGATGAATTTTTGCCACCATTTAGTGCAGACCAGGTAGAGTCCCTGGTGTGGTTATTAGAGGATGATGTGGGTTACTTTCTGGAGCGTTATTCCACATGTTCACCACAGACACTGAGAGATTGTATAAACGCAGTGCAGTCATTGACCAGACAGACTTTGTGTAAGCTCAGCTTTGTTCAACCCCTACTGCAGACATGGACAGATTTGTTGCACCCAGCCTCAGTCAGCTTACAAAGACCCAGTCCTGCTTCTAACTCTACTCCTGTATTCCCACCAGCTCCTCCAGTTACAGCCCAGTATACTTGGCTATCTACCGCATGTCAGTACCCTGTTCCCACTCGCTGCACCTATCCTGCCTTTAACCCTGTAAAAAAGCCCTCTGTAGCAACTGCTCCCTCTCCTGTTCCATCCTCCAGTTCTTCTCTGTCTCCAGCTGCTCCATTCGTTTGCAGACCTGCGTTTACTTGCAGTGCTCCAGTAGTTAAAACCAGAAAAAAGCGAAAATTCTTTCCAACCAATACCATCCTGCCAGTATCCAAACCGGTGAGCCTGCCTTCCGTGGTTCAGACTGATGCCTGTACGCAGCCTGATGCCTCTACTCGGCCTGAAGCCTCTACGCGGCCTGAAGCCTCTACTCGGCCTGATGCCTGTACTCGGCCTGATGCCTGTACTCGGCCTGATGCCTCTCTTCAGCCTGAAGCCTCTACTCGGCCTGATGCCTCTACTCGGCCTGATGCCTCTACTCGGCCTGATGCCTCTACTCGGCCTGAAGCCTCTACTCGGCCTAATGCCTCTACCCAGCATGATGAACTGATCCAGCCTGACGATCCTATTAGGCCAGTTGACTCGATGCCCGCTGTTGATCCAGATGATCCGGTACCTGATCCGGTGCCCGCTGTCGTGCCAATTAACTCAGAGCCCGCTGTCGTACCTGGTGACTCGGTGCCCACTGCCTTGCCAGATGACGCGGTGCCCGCTGGCAAGCCAAATGACCTGATGCCTGGTGACCTAGTGTCCGCTGTCATACCTGATGACCCGATGCCCGCTGTCGAGCCAGACAATCCGGTACCTGATGACCCGGTGCCCACTGTCGTGCCTGTTGACTCGGAGACCACTGCCTTGCCAGATGACGCGGTGCCCGCGGTCGAGCCAAATGACCTGATGCCTGGTGACCCGATGCCCGCTGTCCAGCCAGACGATTCAATGTCTGCCCCGGTGCCCGCGGTCATGCCAGTTGACTCGGAGCCCACTGCCTTGCCAGATGACGCGGTGCTCGCTGTCGAGCCAAATGACTTGATGCCTGGTGACCCAATGCCCGCTGTCCGGTCAGACGATCCAATGTCTGACCCAGTGCCCGCGGTCATACCAGTTGACTCGGAGCCCACTGCCTTGCCAGATGACGCGGTGCCCGCTGTCGAGCCAAATGACCTGATGCCTGGTGACCCGATGCCCGCTGTCCAGCCAGACCATCCAATGTCTGACCCAGTGCCTGCGGTCATACCAGTTGACTCGGAGCCCACTGTCGTGCCTGGTGTCTCGGTGCCCGCCGCTCCGCCTGGGGGCCCGAGACCTGTTGCTCCGCTTGGGGGTCCAGCGCCCGCCGCTCCACCTGGGGGTCCGGCGCCCGCCGCTCCGCCTGAGGGCCCGAGACCTGTCGCTCCTCCTGGGGGTCCGGCGCCCGCCGCTCCGCCTGAGGGCCCGAGACCTGTCGCTCCTCCTGGGGGTCCGGCGCCCGCCGCTCCGCCTGAGGGCCCGAGACCTGTCGCTCCGCCTGGGGGTCCGGCGCCCGCCGCTCCGCCTGAGGGCCCGAGACCTGTCGCTCCACCTGGGGGTCCGGCGCCCGCCGCTCCGCCTGAGGGCCCGAGACCTGTCGCTCCGCCTGAGGGCCCGAGACCTGTCGCTCCATCCGGGGGTCCGGCGCCCGCCGCTCCGCCTGAGGGCCCGAGACCTGTCGCTCCTCCTGGGGGTCCGGCGCCCGCCGCCCCGCCTGGGGGCCCGATGCCTGTCGCCCCTCCTGGGGGCCCGATGCCTGTCGCCCCGCCTGGGGGCCCGGTGCCTGTCGCCCCGCCTGGGGGCCCGGTGCCTGTCGCCCCGCCTGGGGGCCCGGTGCCTGTCGCCCCGCCTGGGGGCCCGGTGCCTGTCGCCCCGCCAGGGGGCCCGGTGCCTGTCGCCCCGCCCGGGGGCCCGGTGCTGTCGAGCCAAATGACCTGATGCCTGGTGACCCGATGCCCGCTGTCCAGCCAGACCATCCAATGTCTGACCCAGTGCCTGCGGTCATACCAGTTGACTCGGAGCCCACTGTCGTGCCTGGTGTCTCGGTGCCCGCCGCTCCGCCTGGGGGCCCGAGACCTGTTGCTCCGCTTGGGGGTCCAGCGCCCGCCGCTCCACCTGGGGGTCCGGCGCCCGCCGCTCCGCCTGAGGGCCCGAGACCTGTCGCTCCATCTGGGGGTCCGGCGCCCGCCGCTCCGCCTGAGGGCCCGAGACCTGTCGCTCCTCCTGGGGGTCCGGCGCCCGCCACTCCGCCTGAGGGCCCGAGACCTGTCGCTCCTCCTGGGGGTCCGGCGCCCGCCGCTCCGCCTGAGGGCCCGAGACCTGTCGCTCCGCCTGGGGGTCCGGCGCCTGCCGCTCCGCCTGAGGGCCCGAGACCTGTCGCTCCACCTGGGGGTCCGGCGCCCGCCGCTCCGCCTGAGGGCCCGAGACCTGTCGCTCCATCCGGGGGTCCGGCGCCCGCCGCTCCGCCTGAGGGCCCGAGACCTGTCGCTCCTCCTGGGGGTCCGGCGCCCGCCGCCCCGCCTGGGGGCCCGATGCCTGTCGCCCCGCCTGGGGGCCCGGTGCCTGTCGCCCCGCCTGGGGGCCCGGTGCCTGTCGCCCCGCCTGGGGGCCCGGTGCCTGTCGCTCCGCCCGGGGGCCCGGTGCTGTCGAGCCAAATGACCTGATGCCTGGTGACCCGATGCCCGCTGTCCAGCCAGACCATCCAATGTCTGACCCAGTGCCTGCGGTCATACCAGTTGACTCGGAGCCCACTGTCGTGCCTGGTGTCTCGGTGCCCGCCGCTCCGCCTGGGGGCCCGAGACCTGTTGCTCCGCTTGGGGGTCCAGCGCCCGCCGCTCCACCTGGGGGTCCGGCGCCCGCCGCTCCGCCTGAGGGCCCGAGACCTGTCGCTCCATCTGGGGGTCCGGCGCCCGCCGCTCCGCCTGAGGGCCCGAGACCTGTCGCTCCTCCTGGGGGTCCGGCGCCCGCCGCTCCACCTGAGGGCCCGAGACCTGTCGCTCCTCCTGGGGGTCCGGCGCCCGCCGCTCCGCCTGAGGGCCCGAGACCTGTCGCTCCGCCTGGGGGTCCAGCGCCCGCCGCTCCGCCTGAGGGCCCGAGACCTGTCGCTCCACCTGGGGGTCCGGCGCCCGCCGCTCCGCCTGAGGGCCCGAGACCTGTCGCTCCATCCGAGGGTCCGGCGCCCGCCGCTCCGCCTGAGGGCCCGAGACCTGTCGCTCCTCCTGGGGGTCCGGCGCCCGCCGCTCCGCCTGAGGGCCCGAGACCTGTCGCTCCGCCTGGGGGTCCGGCGCCCGCCACTCCGCCTGAGGGCCCGAGACCTGTCGCTCCTCCTGGGGGTCCGGCGCCCGCCGCTCCGCCTGAGGGCCCGAGACCTGTCGCTCCATCCGGGGGTCCGGCGCCCGCCGCTCCGCCTGAGGGCCCGAGACCTGTCGCTCCTCCTGGGGGTCCGGCGCCCGCCGCCCCGCCTGGGGGCCCGATGCCTGTCGCCCCGCCTGGGGGCCCGGTGCCTGTCGCCCCGCCTGGGGGCCCGGTGCCTGTCGCCCCGCCTGGGGGCCCGGTGCCTGTCGCCCCGCCTGGGGGCCCGGTGCCTGTCGCCCCGCCCGGGGGCCCGGTGCTGTCGAGCCAAATGACCTGATGCCTGGTGACCCGATGCCCGCTGTCCAGCCAGACCATCCAATGTCTGACCCAGTGCCTGCGGTCATACCAGTTGACTCGGAGCCCACTGTCGTGCCTGGTGTCTCGGTGCCCGCCGCTCCGCCTGGGGGCCCGAGACCTGTTGCTCCGCTTGGGGGTCCAGCGCCCGCCGCTCCACCTGGGGGTCCGGCGCCCGCCGCTCCGCCTGAGGGCCCGAGACCTGTCGCTCCATCTGGGGGTCCGGCGCCCGCCGCTCCGCCTGAGGGCCCGAGACCTGTCGCTCCTCCTGGGGGTCCGGCGCCCGCCGCTCCGCCTGAGGGCCCGAGACCTGTCGCTCCTCCTGGGGGTCCGGCGCCCGCCGCTCCGCCTGAGGGCCCGAGACCTGTCGCTCCGCCTGGGGGTCCGGCGCCCGCCGCTCCGCCTGAGGGCCCGAGACCTGTCGCTCCACCTGGGGGTCCGGCGCCCGCCGCTCCGCCTGAGGGCCCGAGACCTGTCGCTCCATCCGGGGGTCCGGCGCCCGCCGCTCCGCCTGAGGGCCCGAGACCTGTCGCTCCTCCTGGGGGTCCGGCGCCCGCCGCTCCGCCTGAGGGCCCGAGACCTGTCGCTCCGCCTGGGGGTCCGGCGCCTGCCGCTCCGCCTGAGGGCCCGAGACCTGTCGCTCCACCTGGGGGTCCGGCGCCCGCCGCTCCGCCTGAGGGCCCGAGACCTGTCGCTCCACCTGGGGGTCCGGCGCCCGCCGCTCCGCCTGAGGGCCCGAGACCTGTCGCTCCATCCGGGGGTCCGGCGCCCGCCGCTCCGCCTGAGGGCCCGAGACCTGTCGCTCCTCCTGGGGGTCCGGCGCCCGCCGCTCCGCCTGAGGGCCCGAGACCTGTCGCTCCGCCTGGGGGTCCGGCGCCTGCCGCTCCGCCTGAGGGCCCGAGACCTGTCGCTCCACCTGGGGGTCCGGCGCCCGCCGCTCCGCCTGAGGGTCCGAGACCTGTCGCTCCTCCTGGGGGTCCGGCGCCCGCCGCTCCGCCTGAGGGCCCGAGACCTGTCGCTCCGCCTGGGGGTCCGGCGCCTGCCGCTCCGCCTGAGGGCCCGAGACCTGTCGCTCCACCTGGGGGTCCGGCGCCCGCCGCTCCGCCTGAGGGCCCGAGACCTGTCGCTCCATCTGGAGGTCCGGCGCCCGCCGCTCCGCCTGGGGGCCCGAGACCTGTCGCTCCTCCTGGGGGTCCGGCGCCCGCCGCTCCGCCTGAGGGCCCGAGACCTGTCGCTCCGCCTGGGGGTCCGGCGCCTGCCGCTCCGCCTGAGGGCCCGAGACCTGTCGCTCCACCTGGGGGTCCGGCGCCCGCCGCTCCGCCTGAGGGCCCGAGACCTGTCGCTCCATCTGGGGGTCCGGCGCCCGCCGCTCCGCCTGGGGGCACGATGCCTGTCGCCCCGCCTGGGGGCCCGATGCCTGTCGCCCCGCCTGGGGGCCCGATGCCTGTCGCCCCTCCTGGGGGCACGATGCCTGTCGCCCCGCCTGGGGGCCCGGTGCCTGTCGCCCTGCCTGGGGGCCCGGTGCCTGTCGCCCCGCCCGGGGGCCCGGTGCCTGTCGCCCCGCCCGGGGGCCCGGTGCCTGTTGCCCCGCCCGGGGGCCCGGTGCCTGTCGCCCCGCCCGGGGGCCCGGTGCCTGCTGCTCCGCCCGGGGTCCCGGTGCCTGCTGCTCCGCCCGGGGTCCCGGTGCCTGCTGCTCCGCCCGGGGGCCCGGTGCCTGTAGCCCCGCCCGGGGGCCCGGTGCCTGCTGATCCGCCCGGGGGCCCGGTGCCTGCTGCTCCGCCTGGTAATCCGATGTGCCTCTGCCCGGAGTCCTGCCCGATGTGCCTCTGCCCGGAGTCCTGCCCGATGTGCCTCTGCCCGGAGTCCTGCCCGATGTGCCTCTGCCCGGAGTCCTGCCCGATGTGCCTCTGCCCGGAGTCCTGCCCGATGTGCCTCTGCCCGGTGTGCCTCTGCCCGGAGTCCTGCCCGATGTGCCTCTGCCCGGAGTCCTGCCCGATGTGCCTCTGCCCGATGTGCCTCTGCCCGGAGTCCTGCCCGATGTGCCTCTGCCCGGTGTGCCTCTGCCCGGTGTGCCTCTGCCCGGTGTGCTGCTGCCCGGAGTCCAGCCCGGTGTGCCGCTGCCCGGAGTCCTGCCCGGTGTGCCAGTCTTTGATTTCCCGCCAGTTGCCAGACCCGGGCGGTGGAACATTTTGCCCAGCTAGGACTGTTTGGAGCGTCCTGAGGCCGCTCCTTGAGGGGGGGGTACTGTTAGGAATGGACTGGCCAGCAATGGTGGGACTCACCTGCCTTTTGATCTGCAGTACCAGGGCTGGCCAGCGGGTGCTCCCAGCAATCAGAGACTCAACCTTTCAGCCAGCTAACACCTGGAACTGATGATACTGGTGTATTTAAGGGATGGCCAGACTTGCAGACTCTGCCTTGGTGTTGTGTTTGTCCTGGGCCCTGTATCTGTCCTGCATCCTGTTTCTGGTCCTTTGCTGACTTCTCCTGCTCTGATCCTGGCTTGTGACCCTGACCATCCCTCTGTCTGACCCTCTGTACTACGCTGCTTGCTACCTGTTCTGATCCCTGGCTTGTGACCCGGACCATCCCTCTGCCTGACCCTCTGTACTATGCTGCTTGCTACCTGCTGAACCTGGCCTGTGACCCCGACCATTCTCCGCTTGCTCCCCCTGTACCTACCTGCCCAATTGATATTGACCCGGCCTGCCTGACGACGCTTGCTTGTATATACTGTTATCTGTGGGTGGTTTGGTTTGTTTGCACCATATTATGTTTTAGTATTGCACTGCGTTTATGTTTGTACTGTTAGTGTTAATAAATTATATTGTTTATAACATATCTGAGGTCTGCGTTTCCCTGCTTCAGTCACACACCTCTGGTCATACCTGGGAGCCCTGACACCCCCAACACAAAATTCCTGAGCCTTCCAGTGACCCATCTACAGTGAGTATGCGTTGGGAACTGGCATAAGGGATTTCTTAAAAAGCACTAATATACATTTAGAGGACATGGGTTAAAAAACGTACATGCTTTAGGGTGCACTTGAGACAAGCTGGTATGCAGATATTGTTAAGAGCAGAAATATGACTACATATCAAGTGTGACAGAAATAAATGCTGCGCTGAATTCAGATCTACACATGATATCAGCATAGTGTAAAATAACTCTCAGATATCAGAAATGATATATCAGAAATGATTAACAAACATACTAATCATAAAAATTAAAAAAACAAATGTAAAAACCAAATAATAAACACTGTCCACTTTTATGTGCAAGTTGTGACAAGTGTTTAAGGCAAGGTTAACAAATGTGTGTTTTCAGTGAGTTTTTAGAAGCACAGAAACAATCGATTTAATATGGTCTCCTATGGGCCAACAGCAAGGTCTGGTCCATAGATACGCACACAGCTTGGCTTGGCCACACCCCTGCTCCCTCTTCACAGGATTTGACTGAGAGTAGCAGAAGCCTATGGCTCTCGCTGCTCTCAGTTTCTTGTGCGAACAGTGAGGGTTCATTCACACATGCTTCAATAAACTGTGCTTAGGTTGCATTTATTCAGCATTTTTAAAGCCCTTCAATGCCTGCCATGAATATTATAATGGCACCACACAGTGCAGTTCACACAGGAGCAGTAGCATTGTGTTGTGTTAAAACTTAAGTAACATGTTGCTTTCATGAAGCAGCGATGCTCATCAGCCACCTCCATTGATTTCAATGGTAATGCTCTGTAAACGCACCTTAACAGCACCTATGGCATTTATGGCGTGTTAGTGAAGCATTTATAACATGTTAGCTGGGCACTAGGGGAGAGGCAGTGGAGGTTCCTGTATCCCAGAATGCACTGGGAAATAAAGGAGAAGTAGGGCAGAGCACCTCTATCCAATTCCTGTTTGTACAGAGCAGCCTGTGGTAATCAAACCAGCAATACTGACAGTACCAGGTAGCAGCAGAACCATTGAGCATTATTGCCAGGGGCAAAGCTTTCTGTTTCAGCAAAGTGGAGCTGGACCAAGCCAAGTGTTAAAAAGATCAAAGTATAAAATCCATCTTGCAGAGAAATCACAAAAATGTCTGCTATCACACACTTAACCACACCTCGAAGCAGATCATTTCCTGTACATCACTTCCTTTTTCAGCACTAGAAAAGCAACACTTTCATCTGCATTTATTAAGCATTCTTGAAGCTTTTTCAATACTTAATAAACACAACGAAAACATCATAAACACATCATATATGCTATAGGCACGATAATGAGCATTGCTCCATTCTGTATAATCAACACACTTGTGAATGAGCCCTGGGTGAAGCGAGAAGACCTGAATCTGTTTGTATTGCACCAGTCTATTCACATGCTGATCCAACTGACACAGGTTTGGGGGGTATTTGAGCGGTACCATTTCATTCTATGGACAATAACTTTGCTATGACTTGTAAAGAAGTGAAACATACAGTATAATATTCAACAAAATGGCAGCCCTCTGCACATAGATGCCAACTCCTTGTAGCATGAATGTGAATAAGCAGAGTAAAAGATGGCTTCAGCTCCTGCTCTCCACATGTAGAGTCCCCACATTCATGCTACAGGGAGTCGGTGTTTTTGTGCAGATAGCCGACATTTTGTTGAAGTCTACTAAATCTTAACAAGCCAATTCTTTCTGTCTTGCATCAGTCTATTCACATGCTGATTCAATTGACACAGGTTTGGCGGGCATTACAGCTGTACTGTTTTTGTTGTTTTTGGCTACATACAGTGATATATATGTGATTTAGCATCTCTGGGTAGGGGGCACACATGCCCTACCTGCGCCGCCATTCACAGCTGCAGCTGTCGATCACCGGGCCCCGGACGGTAATTACTTGCCGGCGCCCGGTGATTTCCAAGGATCTCCGACGGGGAGGAGGACTGTTTTGTGTACTAAACTGTTCGAGTACACTGCTGTGGATGCAACAATACAGTTCTCCTCCCTGTCAGCTCCTGCACAGCACAGCCATCCACAGCAGTGTGATTACAGTGAAGTACACACACAGAGCTTACAGTGAAACAGCACACAGTTAACCCTTTGATCGCCTCTCATGTTAACCTCTTCCTACCCAGTGCCGTTAGTAGTACAGTGTCAGTGCTTTTTTTTTTTTAGCACTGATCACTATATTGGTGTCACTGGGGATGTCATTGACACAAAGTCAGTTCCCCCGAGTGTCAGAATGTCCACCGCAGTCCCTCTAAAAGTCGATGATCGCTGCCATTACTAGTAAAAATGAAAAAAAAAAATCCTAGTATATATACCACCATTTGTAAACGCTATAACTATCATGTAAACCAATTAATTTACACGTATTGGGATTTTTTTTTAGCAAAGACATGTAGCAGAATACATTTTGGCATAAAGTTATGATGAAATTTGATTTTTTACATTTTTTTACTGGACATGTTTAATAGCAAAAAGTCAAAAATACTTGTTTTTTTTCTAAAAATTGTCAGTCATTTTTTTTTTATAGTGCAAAAAATAAAAACCGTACAGGTGATCAAATACCACCAAAAGAAAGCTCAAGTCGTGGGAAAAAAAGGACATAAATTTCATTTGGGTGCAGCGTTGCATGACCAAGCAATTGTCAGTTAAAGTAACGTATCGCCGTAACACAAAAAATGGCCTAGTCAGGAAGGGGGGTAAATCCTCTGGATGGCAAGTGATAATATAATTGCATTCCTTTCTACAATCAGTAGCACAAGCATTACAAAAGCGCGGACCATAAAAAAACACTAATTCTTGTAAACTGTACCTGAGGAAAATGTTGTTGCATTGTTTTCTGATATAAGCTCTGAGTCCCAGAAATTTTCCATATACGCGGTGCAGAATTGTCTTCAAATATTCCCTCTCACGAGGATCTTCACTATCAAACAGTTCCAGGAGCTGCATAAGCATAGAAAGTGTTGTTGAGTCTAACTTCAAGTTTTCCCACATTCACTAAACACATACAGTATAGTAGAGACTAGTAACAAAAATAATCAGTGCTCTTTTTATGTATATGTGACAATTCGGCTCTAGAGGGCTTCAAAATCCAAGGCCATAGAAAGCAGGAGGCTCACTGAGAAATTGGCACAAAAGGACAACCAGATAAGAAGCACCATGCTGGCTTAGTGGTTAGAATTTCTGCCTTGTAGCAGTGGGGTCCCCAGTTAAAATCCCAATCAGGAATCTTCAAGGAGTTTAGATGTTCTCCTTCTGCTTGGGTGGGTTTCTTCCCACACTCTAAAGACACAGGCCAGTAGACTTGGGCAGTGGACTAGAAGACTTCTTTGCATGATGTACATCTTTCCAGATTGGTGTGCCTCACAGTCAGTATCTCAAACCTCTAACATGCAGACATTGGCATTAATAACAGCATAACCACTGTGTAATGTATGCTGAAAATGATCCCCATTCTGCAGTTTTTAACTGACTGAACACGTGTAATACAGTCTTAAAACCAAATTTAACCCTTAGTTTAAATCAGCTAAAAATGTTCCAGGTACATAATAAAAAGAGTTCCTCATTCTTTTGCAGAGGAATTTTGACCATTGCCTATTGAACCTATAATTGGTTGTATTGGTTGTACCTGAAACAATAGCTTAGGTTGTGACTTCTCTCCCAGCCACTCCTTCTGCATCCCACTCTTTGCCTCAATGCTTCCTATCATTTCTCTTTTACCTACTTTTCCAGCTCTACTACTTTCTTCTTTATCTTTGCACACTATTTCAGTGATATTTCGATTTGTGTGACTAACCTATACATCACTGCCAGCTGGTTACTGTAGGCTTATGCCTCTCTGTCCCCAAAATACTGTATGAGTTAGACATTGTTGTGAATACCCTGTTTGACCATTGTGCATGGTAGGCTGCATACAATGCTTGTCTGCTGTTTTTGCATTTGAAATTGTTAATAAAAATATAGAACAAGAAAAAAAACTTACAGTTAGTTTCCTTTCTAAAGCAGCCACAGCCCGAGTAGAAAAGCCTAACTCCTGCCAGCAGCTGCAAAGTATGTTTTTGCAAAGGTCTACCTCATCTCTAAACCTCATGCTCCCTGCCGATTGGAGAGCTCCATCTCTAACTCAGCAAGAGATGTGTTGAACACTGTAAAAGAATCACTGCTTTCACACAGAGAGCAAGTTTTCCACTCTGCAGCATGCTGGCAGGAGACAGGCTTTCTACTTAAACACCAGTAGATTTTAAAGAAAACAAACTGTAAGACTTTGTACACCTTTTGTTTTGATATACTTGAGATATAACAACATTCTATATGTAGATAGATAGTTATGGAATTAACAGACATAATATTTAGCCGACTTAAACTTAAAGGTCTATTGGGTTTTAAGTAATGATCACTAGACCACATTACCTGAATGATTTGGAGTTTTATCAACCAAACTGTCAGTCACTAGGGGTAGCTGAAGTGGTGTACACAATAGTTTGTGGAGGCACGGTGTTTTAAAGGTCCTTGTGAGATTTGCTCTGGAGCCTCCGGGTAAGAAGGAAGTCAAAGCACAAAGGGAAAGGTGGTATCAAATATGGACACGGTAGGGATACTGCCATGCTGCCTAAGAGTCAACTCCTGTCCTGAAGACCTAGGAGATGCCAAGAAGACAGAGGGACTGCACATGCAAGCTGAGTGCACAAAGTTGCACTCTAGTAACCCACTGGTGACAGAAAACAAAACCACAGTCGCTTACAACTCAGAGCTATAGCCCCATTTAACAAGATACTGTTTGTGTGCAAGAAAAGTAATCTGCTAAAAGCAAAATCAGCTGTGAATTACCCAACTGAAAAGGTCTACTATACTTGTAGGCAGCCGGAGGATGTAGTATACCAGCCAAGCTAAAGGTGGCACCGTGCAGTTTCTTCAGGCTGGAAGGAGCCCATTGAGGACTCATTTTAACCTACTATGGGCTCAAGGCAACCATCTTGGGCAGGATGGCAATGCTATTGGATACCAAAGTCCTGCAAAATTTTGGCAGCTATCTTGGCTAAAAATTCCATAAATAGTGGAATTCTGCATCATTCGTGTGCCCGTAGTGTGAGAATAAGATAGAGATAGAGCTCCCGCTGGTTAGGGAGAGATTTGGAGTAGCATTGGAGAAAGGTACCTGTCAAGGAAGGAAATAATAGGTTTCCACTTACAGGGTGTCTCCTCTTTCAGCTTACTACAACAGTCTCCCACTGGCAGACAATATCTGCAAGATCATTTGAGAATTGAAGTCTGAGCAAGCTATATCAGCTATATCATAGCCCCTTCCTAAGGAAGTGCTCCTCTGGCACTCTGTGGTATGCAGCAGCATTGCTGCTATACTACTATTAGGCCCCTTTTACAAGGACAGATAGATTGGGTCCACCTGTTTGTTTTCTAGGCAGACCCAATTGAACCCTCCATTCTCCTCCATGGAGCGGTAGATTGGATTACATGTCAGCGGGTGTAAATGGACACATGTCCATTTACACCCTCCAACATCCAATCCAATCTGCTAAAAACAGACGGATGGGAATTAGTTCCCCTTCTGTCTAGCAGATTGGATCGGAGGGCAGTGGGAAGCAAATGGACAGGTGGTCCGTTTACATCCAACCGCCCATAGAGGAGAGCGGGCTGTGTCTGTGTCCACTCTGCAAAAGCAGACTAGCCATCCGCCTGCCCAGCAGGGATCATTGGACAGATCTCCTGCTGAGCAAGCAGACTCTTAGTGAAGCCTGCCCTGTATGGAAGAGGGCCTTATAAAGTGCCTTGAGGATAAACAATGCCCATTTCTGCCTGAAGAAGTGTATGACCTGCAACATATGTGGTGCCTTACTGTTAATTGCATTGTTTCTGTGAATAGTCAATTTCTACAATATAAAGTTGAAGTATCCACGTGTGTTTACTCATTTCTCAGGTACACTGATAGGCCTCACCTACATACTGAGTTACGTATCAGGCCCTTATCCACTCCTGCAGAGTTGATTCAAAATCTGTACTCTCAACTGTATCATGGACAACATATTCCTGTTTAAGACTTTATTGTCAGTGAGAAATATACAGTGCTGAAATTAGGCCTGTGAACCTGCAAAATTATTGTTCTTTTTTATAGCAATTATTGTATAGTACTGTGCAAGACCAGACAGCCATTCTGCATGGGGAAAACAACCTTAAGTGAACAGTGAGACGGTTATTTTGAGTTTTCTGGCTGTCATCTGCATAGCACATGCATACACGCTACAATTATTTCTTGCTCTTTCTAAAGCGAGTCTGCAGCTAGGCTTGGTAGTTGATGAATATATATATATCGATACACATTATTTATTATTATACAGTATTTATAAAGCGCCAATAGTTTGCTCAGCGCTGTACATTACAATGGGAGACAATACATGAGACAGTACAATAACAATACAATGCGATACATGAGGGGTTCGAGGGCCCTGCTCCTTGGAGCTTACAATCTAGGAGGGGGGGGGATAGTGGTACAGGAGGAAAAGCTGTGGGGGATGGAGTGGTAGGAAGAGTGGAGGAGATCAGCAATTAGCAGGGGGTGGGGTAGGCTTCCCTGAAGAGGTGGGTTTTCAGGGTGCGCCTAAAGGAGAGGAGAGTAGGTGATAGTCTGATGGATTGGGGTAGGGAGTTCCAGAAGATGGGTGATGCCCTGGAGAAGTCCTGGAGGCGGGCATGGGAAGAGGAGACCAGGGAACTAGAGAGAAGGAGGTCTTGTGAGGAGCGGAGAGTGCGTTTTGGGTGGTATTTGGATATTAGGTCAGTGATGTAATTTGGGGCAGTATGGTGGACAGCTTTGTACGTCAGTGTTAGCAGTTTGAATTTGATCCACTGGGCAATCGGAAGCCAGTGGAGGGATTGGCAGAGGGGGGTGGCGGAAACGGAGCGGTTGGTAAGGTGGATGAGTCTGGCTGCCGTATTCAGGATCGACTGAAGCGGGGATAGTCTGTGGTGAGGGAGGCCAGTGAGGAGGGAGTTGCAGTAATCGAGTCGTGATATGATGAGGGAGTGGATGAGTTGTTTAGTGGTTTCTGGGGTTAGGAATGGGTGTATTTTGGCAATGTTGCGGAGGTGGAGTCTGCACGAGTTTGTTAGCGATTGGACTTGGGGCAGGAAGGATAGATTGGAGTCAAGAATGACACCAAGTACTCTGGCTTGCGGGGAGGGACTAATGGTGGCATTGTTGGACGTGACGTAATTTATAAATGGAATTACAATAATAGGGCTGCTACAGCTGTTGTACAGATGTTAGTAGTCTCTCTTGTCAACTGGGCCTTGTAACCGGTGCTCCTCTTGAAGACAAGGATACAGTTGTGGTAATGGTGCAATTTTACTACAACAGTGAAGCTTTGCAATGATGGATAATGCTAGATAAATCACTTTGCAGGTGTCATATACTGTAAGACAGGTCAGTTCCAGCTGCACCCTGCACTAAATCTCTCTTATTACACTTGCCACACTGTCAAATGTTCCAAAGCCCACAAGGCTACTGGGCATGGTAATTTCAGAGACACCAACCCTGTTCTTATGTGCCTCAAGGCCTAGACAATGGCTGATACACATTCTGGCAGTCTGTACCTGCATCCACCTATGCTCTCCTCTTCAGAGCATAACCCACCAAGACTCCTATCCAGAGCTTCATTGCACACTCTTCCTTCAGAATAGACACAGAACATTCTAAGGGGGTACACCAACCACACCCCTGTACGTTTTGCAGCTCTTTTATAGTATCAAGACATAGGTAAATGGATTAAAATCGATATACTGCTCTCTTGGGGCATAAAACTGTACTCTTGGGGATCTGAATATTTGGGTATGCTATAGCATTTGAAGTCCTAGGATCAGAAGATTTTGAATTCGCATATATCAGTTTGTCTTTGGACAAACTGCAGAGATTTGCAGAGATTCAGTGTAACAAGTATTCAAGATGGCTGCCAGCTTGACTAATTGTTACACTGAATCTCTGCAATTGAGGTGAACTACTTGCAATACTATGCTACACCATTTGGCGTTTGTATGCTAAAAAACATGGATAAAGCTGCAATACTATTTTTTGGCTTCCATATGCTGAATAAGCTGAAAATAGCTGCAATAAAATTTATAATGTTTGGGCTTGTACATGCTGAATGAGCATGATATTATTATTATTATTATTATACAGTGTTTATATAGCGCCAAAAGTTTGCTCAGCGCTGTACAATATAGTGGGGGACAGATATAGCTGCAATACCACTTTATACCTTTTGGCTTTAGATGCTGAATTTAGCTGGATATAGCTGCAATACCATTTTTTTACCGTTTGGCTTCCATATGCTGAATTTAGCTATTATACTCCTACCAATGGCTCAATAAAACTTACTACACCATATGAGCTTTTTTGTTTGGTGGCTTATTCCTGGAGCTACTTAAAGGTGGATATCCATGTTTGCTGCCCTGATTGGAAGCCGGGTGTAAGTGAAACCAAGGAGCTGTCCTATTTTACTGAGAGGGTCCCACTGAGAGGTCTGGAGTCCGTTCCCAAGGCGTACTGATTACCTGAGAAGTGTCTCATCTATATCGGTTCCTAGATGACCGCTAGTGCCCCTACTGAGTGCCATATAAATGCGCAATTAAATTGTGCATGTGGTGAGTGCAAGCATATCTCTTTTTAATTCACAGAAGTCACAAGCACCTTATGAATGCAACCCCAGTGAGAATTAACCACTATTTCTACGCACTGGATGTCTCATAGGCACTTATAAGGAAAAGTTGTCTTTGGACTGCTATACGTTTATATTGTGTGTTTACTTTTACTGTCATTAGATTGATTTAACATCACGCACTATTGTCACTTTATTGCGCTTACCTGTAGCGCTCTGATTTGTTTACTATCACCGATTGTAAATTGCATTTGATTTGTATGAGATTTATTGCTATTTATTATTTTATTTGAAATCTATTGATATTTATATTGGATTTAGCGCTGCATTGTTTGATTTTTATGTTTTTAAGGATTTAGAGGTTTTTCCTTATGCAAGCTGATTTTATCTTTATTATAAGAAGCACTCTCTTGAATGTTTATTCTATTTTCTAACTCTAGCAACTGCAATATAGAATACTACATCTGCTAACAGATCCACTCAGGGCTCCAAACACCCACCAGCTCTTTGATCACTTAAAGAAGATCTCTCAAAGACCACTGAGATATAACTACTGTATGGCCGTTCTGTAAAGAACCTTATGCAACATTACAATTGCCATGTTTATATGCTGTAAATCTGCAAAACTGTGTTTGTCTGCTGTTTATTTTATGTTTATTACTGTACAAAACTAATAAGTTGACTGAAACAGAAATCAGAAATATTAGCAGATAATACTTATTATGAGTCATCATAATTATAACGAACAAAACATAATTATTAAATAATAATCATAATAAACAATATATAAAATAGTCTCACCATGAGTACAAACTTCTGGTCCACATATCGCTTGGCCAGTGAAGGCTGGAAATCCTGGCTCTCCAGAAAGCGGAGGAAGAATTCATATACCAGCTATGGAGAGAAGACATGCAGAAAAGAGACTGAGGATAAGAGACAAATATGGATTAAACTAGACATAACTTTGCGATTTCAACTAAATTTATTACTGAAGAAATTTTCAATTTTACCAGTTTTGCACATTAGTTTATTACAGGTACTTAGCTGCATAGGCAAAATTTCCATTTTTTTCTTATTTATAAAATGTGGTTTTGGGCCAGAAGAGGTATATTTAAGGTAGTTTTTTTTTAAATGGTTCTAAAGCATTAAGGGTTTTTACCTTAATGCATTCTATGCATTCAATAAAAAACCTTCTGTGCTGCAGGATCCCCCCCAGCCCCCTCTTATACCTATATATAGACCACTATATAATGGTGTGCTGCACTACAAGTGACATACTATGAGTAAGGTCTTGTTTGACTGAAACGCGTTAGTGTTGCTTGCATTCTGAAACTATTTTTACTCTGCATCTGAATAAAACTTTCTACAATTCATCTTCACCTTGTTGCTGATCCTACATGATTTGATTTACTGTTTCATTGGATGAAAAGCGCAGGAGTTGAACGGTGAGATATATACTCCTTATGGAAAACATGCTATGAGGGTTGCAGCACCTATTCCTTGTATCTGTGATTTGCCCTCTTATACCTACCTGAGCCTGATTTCAATCAGCGATTGTGTGATGTGCACTCTCTCGGTTCTCTCCCTCCTCATTGAGCAGATTGATAGTAGCGGAAGCCATTGGCTCTTGCAGCTGTCAATCAAATTCTTTGACAAGGGAGTGGGAGGGGCAGGACTGAGTCGCACTGTCAGACAGACAGGCTCAGGAGTGAACCCGCATGAGTGCCCTCATAGAAAGTGGCGTCACTTCTGTGGGGTCACTTGCTAAATAGGAGGAGTAAGGAGCGCCGGCAGGGGACCAGAGAAGAGGAGGATCAGGGCTGCTTTGTGCAATACCACTGCAATTAAAAAAAAATCAAAGTTTTACTGTCACTTTAATTTCATTTAGTGTTTTTTGTTATTTTTTTCTCTTTATCTTGTTAACCTTTTACAGTCAATTCCCAACTGCCCTTTAAGGGGTTCTTAGAGTGAACCTAAACCCTCCTATCATATACAGCCAAGGGAGCTGCCATCTTAGCCTTTGTTAGATCTGCAGTTGCCAAGATGCTGCACATGTGAACAGTTATGACATTAGCAATGTGATGCCTTGACAGTATAAATGCATTTAATGTAATTATTTTGGAAAACCATTAAATTGATGAGTTTAGATCTGCTTTCATGCCAGAGGCAGAGCCAGGACTTTCCAATCAGGGATCACGCGATTGGAAGCCAGCCCTACTGATTTCAGATTGTAAACACTGACTGGGGACTGTGAAAAAGCAGTCACAGTGGTGGGAGTGCCAAGGGATCATGCTTGCAGGGGCACCAGCTGCACACATGTGTAGCAGCATGGCATTAAAGCTCACTGCAGAGCTGCCACATACTGTATAAGCATAAGGCCAGTGGCAACAGGTATTTGCTACACAGCGAAATACACAGCACTCTATTTGGTTTTTGCAATGCCATTTATTCTGAATGGCACCCCAACATACAAATACAGGAAAGACTTTTCCTGCATTGTGGTGTGTTGCACGACACAAAAACCTGTGTTAATGCAACATACTTCAACACTGAAATAGGAGAGGGTCCTTAAAGGAACCTGCCATGAAAGAAACATGCAAGCTTCCATTGCTAACCTCTGCTTCAGAGAATGCTAGTTCACTGGCTGTTATGTAAATACACTTGTACTTTGGGTCACTAACACAGAACAACCATTCAGATAAGGCCTGTTCTTTTTAGGTTTCTGACCCTCATACTCAGCATAATACGTAAGCAAGTGGAATTTTAAGACAGAGGCCATGAATACAGCCTCCTTTTTCTCTGACAGGGTTATTTAATTAAAAAAAATTAAAAACCCGACAGCTACCTGACAGATATAAAAATGCATGTTATCTGTATTGGTATCAAATACGTTTACACTATGACTTGCTGCTAGTCACAGATGACAGGCCCTGGAAGCAGACAGGTTGTATCCAGGGCTGATCATGTGTCTCTAACCACAGGTGACCACTGGTTTCATGGATACATACAAAGAGTGGAGGACAGCCATGGTCCTGTCACCCTGTCATTGCTTTGTATAGGCGTGCTGGCCGCAGAAGACTACAAGCATCTGTAATTCCAGCCAAGGGAATCGGTTAATGGCCTATATTACAAGTGTGAATGGAACCTAAGCCATAAGGAACCATAGGGGGTCATACAGTCATGACTGGTTTTCCCACATCAGTAGACAACTTACAACAAGAATACATATGAAAACCCTCCAAGTAATATGGCTCTGATAGATCTCATGACTAATCTCTCCTCCCAGCTTTTACATTTTTTATTTGTTTTTTTGCACTCCACCAGTTTTGGACTCTCAAAGCTGGGGAACATAATGCACATTTGTAAAAGCACATTGCGTTTTTTTCATAAGCAGTGGTTTCGCTGTGGTATGGACACACCCTTACTTTTTAAATGTACCATAAGAGAACCTAAACAACATTTCGATATAGCTTCATCACATGTCATGGCTATCTAATAAAATTTATAGTGCAAGAAATTCCTAAGTATCAGGGGATCAAAGGCACCACGTCCCATTGAAAATACATATTTGTTGTAAGGAAAAGGGTGGATTTTCAGGGTGCCAAAAACACATCTGAAAAAAATATTATTTGATACAAATTTCCAGTATTTTATTAAAAAACATTAAAACAACACAGCATTGAACTTAAAGCCACCACAAAATGTTCATGCCGCTTAGAAGTCTGTGCAGTACAATTCAGCTCTATATGTTTCTTGCTTTTCAGGAAACTTATGAATACTGCAGAAGATGCCACCAGGGTAAACAAACATGCTGAATGGTAAAAGAAATGAATTGATATCAAAATAACCAAATTAATAGGATTCTGCACCAGGGGTCCCACCCCAGATTAGATGTTTGTGGCCATAGCAGGGGAAAAACCTCCCCCTATATATAGTGTGACCCCAAAATGAATGCAAATAAGGGCACCCCCAGTAGATGGATTGAAATTAGTATATCCACTGAATAAACATCAACATAGCAGACCTCATTCAGAGAATGGATCCATGCCCACAAATAAGAAATAAGCACCCACTTCTGCTCCAATGTGATCAGTGGGAATCAGCCTTAACATACCATCTCCAGAGTCAGTAGCTGCAAGTGCTGAGTATTCATAAGTCTCCTGATGAAGCCAGAATTGTGGCAAAACATGCAGAGCTGAATTATATTGCACAGACTTCTAAGCTGCATTACATTTTTGGTGGTGTGGTGGTTTTCAATACTGTGAGAGTGTTGTTTTAATGTTTTGTAATAAAATACAGTACTGGATATTTTTATCACATTTTTTTTTAGTTTTGTTTTTGGCATCCTGAAAATTCCCCCTTTTCCTCACAACAAATAATAAAGTTTTTACCTGAAAGATGGTATTGACATTAACACACAACACTTAACATATATGCTTTAACACATCATTTGGCATCTTGATTATTCCTTTACTTATCAGTTAAGCTATACGAATACTTTGGAGGAGCTTGAATGGAAGTCTAAAAATGTGTTTATACTAGTAATGCTGTTTTAGACAAAAAAAAAATATTAGGAAGGATTTTACTCATGTATGTGATACAGCTATTATTAAGGACACATGCAAGAAGTAACCATGGTAACTTCTGCCTGCACGTGTTCCAAATTTTATTAGACTCTGGCATATAATATCACAAAGAAAAAAAGCACACACAACATCAGACTGCAAAATGTTTGACATCTTCAATCATATTACAAGCACAAGACCACTGCACTAAGAAATCATGTAATTACTGTATATACATAGTTAAATTATTCCAGGTACATAACATCATACACTTAAAGGAGCACTGGCAAAAAAATAATTTGATACGAATATATGGTTAATACCTCAGTATGTGACTTTCTTAAAATCAAGTCTTAGGTAATGTTTATCTTCACATTTACTGTACATTAAAGTGAAACTGAGTAAAGACCATGACACTGATAGGGGTGCTTGAGCAATTATAGCAACTTTTAATTAAGAAAAGGACCAGGAGAACAAAAGAACCCATGATAATGTCATGGCATGTCCCAACACATGTCACTGTGACTTTTTCTAGAACGCTTGAAAAGCTTTACATGGTCTTGGGTGAATTTCAAACATGGAACTTTTCTTACAGCACCACTTTTCACTTGCCCTTGTCTTTTTCCAGGTTAATGTTCCCCTTCTTCCTTTCCTTTCTTTACCTTGCTCTCATCCACAATCTTGAATAGCTCCTCTACAGCCAAGTCTCTTTTGATTTGGCCACAAAATGGCATTTTCTCTTCAATATTTCTTCCTTAAAAGGAAGGAATATTGATATAAATATAAAGGAAGAAATATTCCAATATTTCTTTCTTCAATATTCCTTCCTTAAGGAAGTATATTGCAGCATTTAGTTCCTAGCAGATTACATGTATTAAGACCCACTATATGAAATCAAAACCCTGAATAAGCAGACTGTTCTGGTTTAAACTTTCCACTATTACCACCAAAACAGTTTCTGGTAAATGAAGAACCAAAATTCCTGATTTTACATGGCTGGTGCTCAGAGATTCCAGCATGTGTTATTTGACTAATATAGACCATAATTGCATGTTCGTTGTGTCCTGGTGATTGAAATCCGATTGTATAGAATATATTTTCAGATTTTTAGGAAACATGTACCTTGGAGTGTTTTTCTGTAAAGTTATGTACCTTTGTAAAACAAGTAACCATTTATTCTACAAAAAAAGCAGAACCAAACAGAAAATTTCAGTTCTGGTGTAGAAAGTTTATTTCCTACAAACGGCAGACTCTTAGTAAGTTTAACCTAGATGTACGCTTATAAAGACGTGTCTAGCTCTGGTTCCCATTGCCAGAAACAGAGTTATCAGGGATTTTTAAAATGGTTTTTTATTATATCTTTATTTAAATTTTCCAGTATAAAAAATATAACAACCCAAAATCCATCACATTCACAAATACAAAAGTCTCTTTTACAACATCTTATCCCCCCCCCCCATCCTCCTGCTATACCCCCCCTCCAAAATACTCCTGTCCAGATCAAGTTAACTAAATTCTTACTCCTCTTACACATTATCTATGTATATCTATGTCCCCATTCCCCTCACAAGCCTCTCTGGCTTTCACGTTCTCCATCATTCTCTCCAGACTTTTCCCCCTAAGCTCCCTATCAGTTATGAGTATCTTTTAAATGTTTTAAATCTAACCAACTACTCCACATTTTCCTAAATATTTCCATATTGTCCCCCTCCAAATGACACAACTCCTCCATCCTGAAAATATTATCCACTCTATTTAACCTATTATTTATTCTTGGTGGTTCTGAGGCTTGCCAAAACTTGGGAATTAGGCCCTTAGCCTCACTGATTAAATGATATAATACCCTGTTTTTATACTGTTTGCCTACAGACTCGGAGTACAATAAACTCATCCATGGGTACTTTTGTATAGTAATCCCACTGATTTCCTGGATACAGTGCATTATTTCCTTCCAAAAATCCTGTATTTTCGGGCAATCCCACCATATGTGCCATTGTACCCTTTTTCCCACAACCTCTCCAACATAAAGGTGAAACATCCACTTGTTGTTTATGTGCTACACTCAGTGTAATATACCATCTTGTCAAACATTTGTAATTCATTTCTACTGTGCTCATATTTGTCACCACATGTGTTAATTTAAATATTTTATTCCTTTGTTGCTCATTTAATTCTGTTCCAAACTCCTTTTCCCATTTTTCCAAGAACCCAGGAAGATCAATTCCCTCCATATCTATCAGGATCTTATATAACCTGGAGGTGGTTTGTTTTGGAACTGTATCGACATTCGATAGTTTTTCAAATGGGTACATATTCTCTGAGGTCCTCAGTGGTTGAGGGAGCGATGAAACAAAGTGTCCCAATTGTCCATACCGCCACTCATCTAATGTAAAAAATAAATCATTTTTCCCTTTAATTCTTGGTATGTGTGTAATTTCCCCTTATGCAAAATATCTTTTAAATGTGTTAGCAGGGATTTTAACCAGATCAATATCATATGCAGATGCAGGGGGAGCAGTTATAGTTGTCAAGAATCCTCATTTGTGCCAAAACACCAAATCATGTAAAAAGAATGGAGCACTAGAGCTGTGGTTTCCTGTATGGTACAAGCGCATCAAAAAAACATTTTTGTGTAGATGTCAAATCAATGTATAGATTTGTAGATAGTATGACATTCATATAATGGTTTTCACATATGCCTAGTGTAGAATTTCAGATACATTATACATTTAATACATCTATCATAAATGATGATAAAATTCAAAGTTTGTGCTCTTATTTTCAAAAGTCTATTTGAGAACAAATAAAAAACATGACTCACAGTGAGAATATAGTCAGGAGGATGAATTTTCTTTCTATATTTCAATAATGATATATGAGGGCCATAGAAATGCTGCATGTGTACATATTACATTACTGCTAGTTATAATTGTTACAATGTATATAGGTGCTTGTTTATGTCTTTCTTTTTTAAAGGATCTGGAATAACGTGTTTACATTTTGAATTGGAGAACTGATTCTTAAGGCAGCCATAGAGGATGCGATTTTATTTCCCACAACCACAATCAGTGTTGATGTGGGAATCCCTCTCAAGGTGCGGGAAGCTGTCCCTGGCGGGAGAATACAGTGATTATTGTTAGCAGCTATAGCAGCTGGCAATAATCACATGATAAATCCAACAGGCTGGTTGTACCCAAGTCATACAACAATCAAATTGGGTACAATTAGCCTGCCCACAGATGGTTCAAATCTCATCCAGTCCCTGCTGAACCGGCCAAGATTCAAACCATGTATGGCAAGATATAGTCATTTGAGTGCATTGTTATCATCAGGCTTTGGGTTACAAGAAGTGGAGCAGAGCCAAAAAAACCTTAGGGAGTTTACGTTGATATATTTGCCAGGGGAAACTATAAATATCTATGAGTGATATTGCTTAGATATCTGAACATACAACCATCCAATACTTTAGATAGAATACCACATACATCAAAAGCCTCAAAGCACTGTCTATGCCTTCACAGTACTCATTATGGAGCTACTTTCGGACCTGGCATTCTTTAGAACTGAAGTATTCTAATGATCCTTCCTGCTCTTGAATTATTTGGATAAACTCCAAGGGGTGTAACTGCTTAGTGCTATCTTTTGATTGGTTGGGTCTGTAGTCAGACCTTTGTGAAGAAATATATTGACTTAAACACAGAGCAGGATAGATGAATAGAACATTCACTGCTGCAGTATCAGAAGCTGCTCATGCTGTACATTAGAGTCCACCCTGCTTAATGCAGTAGAGAGAACTCATAACTGAGGGTTATGAGTTAGGTGACTGACAGGTCGCATGACTGTCTCTCCTTCCAAATTTGTAAAGCATTTTATTTTTTGTTTTGCGATTCCCAATTTTTTTTCTACTGCACTCCACCAGTTTCGGACTGTCAAAGTCAGGAGATTGCAATGCACATTTGTAACGTATATTGCTGTTCTTTGTTAATGTGCAGATTTTTTTTTTAAGTAGTGTAGTAGTATGGCTGTGATACAGCCATACTATTGCTTCTTAAATGCACACTAAGAGAACCTAAACAACATATCGGTATAGCTCATTATGGAGTTACTTTTGAACCCCACATTCTTTAGAACTGACCTGCTATTGAATTAAATGAATAGTCTCCAAGGGGTGTAACTGCTCAATGCTATCTTGTGATTGGTAGTGTCTGCAATCAGACCTTCTGGGAAGAAATAAATTGACTTAAAAACAGAGCAGGATAGTTGAATAGAAATTTGCTGCTGCAGCAACAGAATCATCTCATAAACAGTTTATCTAGGTTAAGATGAAGAGGGAAAGGATTGCGGAGCCAGGGCAATGTTTAGCTTGAGTCATAGGAGGTGGGTAACCAGAGATGGTAAGCCATTCATGAAGCCGACACTGATCAGCACAACATGTACAAGTTTATGTTCGAGATGGAGGGTACTGGTAAAACGCTGCCCAGCCAGGAGGACAAACTGAGACCTGGACAACACAAGTTGGGGTGATGCTTTATAGCAGATGATGTATGAGCACACATATAGCAGCCTAGAAAAGGAACTCCAAAGACTGTTAATTCACTGTTAAGACCTCATTCAAGAGCAGATTGTTGATCTCAGCTTGGGGGCAAAATAAAAGCTTTGTATAGAGACTTTGGTTACACTCAGCCTGGGTTCACACTTGTGCGGTGCGGCATACTGCACCGCATGCCTGTGCAAATCAAATGCGAATTCTGTGCAGTGCAATTTGAGCCATACATTTTGTATGGCTCAAATCGCACCGCATCTGCACCAAAAAGGTGCAGGACCCTTGTTTTGGTCAAAACTAGAATCGGATCATGGGTATTCACACCTATGCGATCCAATTGTGCACAATGTACCGAGGTTGCGGACCGATTTCGGGGTGTTGTTAACTTAACATACACATCTGCAGTGGTTTGCATGATCGGGGCGCGATTGTGATGCGAATTTGCACAGAAACTGCTGCAAATTCCGCACCGCATCAGTGTGAACCCAGGCTCAGGGTTAATTCTGTGCAAAATAGTGCACTATTTGACTCTGAGCTTCTCCCCACTTACTGTACAAGCACCCAAACTTCATGAACACTAGAAAACTCTCCCCACAAAGCACCATGTTGATGGATGTGCTAATAATGAGCTATCAAAACTATTCACAGTCACAGTAAAAATACTTCCTTATGATCAAAACGTCTTTCATATAAAAATAAATAAATACAATACTTAGGTGCATTAGAAGTATTAAAATGTAAGTGTTCATATGAATGTATATTAATATCTGGAATATTGCATTGCCTAGCACCAGCAACATATTATACCTGCAGATGTGGCCAAGAGGGCTCAAAGTTTGGCTCATCCTCTTCAGGGTCAAACTCCGGATTATCACTGGGTGGTAGTGTGCGGAAAATATTCACTGAGATCTTAAGACAAGAAAAAGAGGAAACTTGGATTAAAGAACAAACTTGCAAAAATGTTACTACATAAAACAACACATACAGGCCACAATTAAAAATTAAAATTACATCATCTATTTGCCCACTGACATAGATTTTGTATTAAAATATTAAAGTAAATGTACTGAGAGAAACATTCCCAACCAGCTTCTGAAAGGTTTAACCCTCTGGCTGTTTCAATTGTCAAAACTTTCTAGGGTACTCTTTCATAACTTATAACTCCTTATTTACATACATATTCCAGTTTAGGGATTTAAGAAATATTGAGTCCAATGGATCAGCATGACAGCCAAGAAGTTAGCATTTGCTCAAGGAAAGGCTAGAAGTGGCAGCCTACCAACTATACCTCCCTCAGTATATGATTCAAATAAATAGCTGAAACAAAGAGGAAAGAACTGAATATGTAAGGCTGTATTTACACTTAGTGTTTCCGATATGCGCAACAAAGTGCACAGAAAAAATGCGCTTTGCCACGTGTTTTGGAACTGTGCTACAAACACGTGCAATGCTTGTGGTGCCATTTATTGTTAATGGCACCCAAAGCATGGTTAGCAGACATGCATTTTGCACTACGAATGTGCCAAAACAGTGAAAAAATGTGCCATGCTCCAAGAAGAAAAGGTTCTGAAGCTTCTTTGCGCACTTGTCGAGCATAGGGCAGCCCATTCAAGTTAAATGGCTACCCTATGTGTGATGCGCATAAATGTGTGAAAAACGCTGAAAACAAAATATGCAGGAGAACTCGAAGATGTGCATGCAGCCTAAGTGCTGACAAATAATTAGATGTATAATTTTCATTTATTATTATACAAATGTACTTGCAGTGGAATACAATGACATATCTTTTTGAAAACAGTACAAAGTATAAAGGTGTTATGTCTTCTCCTTGCCTAAAAGATTGCTGCATTTGAGGGGAAAGTTCCTTTAGATTACAGTGGTGTACATAGTCTGGTCATAGAAAGTCATTTGGGCGCTTTGCCCAGCTGGTAGCCAAACTGAGCCCAATCTAGCTTGTCATATTTAATATGAACAAGGTCATTATAACACAATAAGATTTAGAAGAAACTAAACATTTTCAGCACTCCCTTGACAAACTCGGAAGCTATTTTATATTCTCCGTATACAGATACATAGAGAATTTTTTTTACCCACCACCTCGAATTAAGGTTTTAATCACACATTCTAGATGCAGAAGCACAAGCATTGCCTGAGGCTTGTGCCCTGCTTTCTCCAAAGCACCGGGCTGCCATCCAGATCATTTCATCTGCTCTCTGAGCAACTGAAATTAGCTTGAGTTCAGTGTCAAATGTCCCCAGATGCAGCAGTCTGCATTTATTTGGTGTTCAGTGAACCAATCAGGGGGTATATGATGTGTCAATCAACCTGATAACCCGCTCGATTCCCAAATCAGCAAATCTAGTGCAGACACTCCCAAGGCCAAATATACATATACACACATACATACACACACACAATACTGTATATATTTCTCAAGTTAGCATTATGGTCAGAGCACTCAAAGGTATTTGAAAGAGCATAAATAATCCAAGTCTTTATTTACTGTGACAAGCCAAAATGTTGGAGAATAAAGCCTTGGGTTATTTATGCTCTTTCAAATATCTGCAAGTTCCTTGACCTTAATCTTAACTTAAAACACACATTTTATATATATATATATATATATATATATATATATATATATATATATATATATACACACACCGTGTTCCAAATTATTATGCAAATTATATTTTTTCTCATTTACCTAAATAATTGATGTAAATAACAGTCAGCATGATTCTCATGTTATCAACTATTAAGAGTACAATTCACATTTTATTGAACAAACCTCCTAATGATAACAGTATTTTTGTTAAACATAAAACACTTCCAATGCACTGTTCCAAATTATTACGCACAGTAAGTTTCAAAACAATTTATAGGTTGTAAAGAACTGAAAATTGTCATTTGTTGTGTTTGCAGCATATTTACTAAAATCAAAAGCTATTTCAATCAAACTTTTAACAACATTTTAACTTTTTAAACATTTTAACAGGTCACGTTACATTTTAACATAGGACCCCTTATTTGATAGCAGCTTCACAAGTCTTGCATCCATTGAACTTGTGAGTTTTTGGAGTTTCTGCTCCAGTTTCTGCTTGAATTTGTTTACAAGATGTCAGAATAGCCTCCCAGAGCTGCTGTTTGGATGTAAACTGCCTCCCACCCTCATAGATCTTTTGCTTGAGGATGCTCCAAAGGTTCTCAATAGGATTGAGGTCAGGGGAGGATGGAGGCCACACCATGACTTTCTCTCCCTTTATCCCCATAACAGCCATTGATGCAGAGGTATTATTTGCAGCATGAGATGGTGCATTGTCATGCATGAAGATGATTTTATTACGGAAAGCATAGTTCTTCCTTCTGTACCAGGGAAGAAAGTGGTCAGTCATAAACTCCACATACTTTGCAGAGGTCATCTTTACATTTTCGGGGCCCCTAAAGGGACCGACCAGCTCTGTTCCCATGATTCCGGCCCAAAACATGACTCTACCACCGCCTTGCTGATGTCGCAGCCTTGTTGGAACAGGGTGGCCGTCCACCAACCATCCACTACTCTATCCATCTGGACCATCCAGGGTTGCACGGCACTCATCAGTGAACAGGACTGTTTGAAAATTAGTCTTCATGTATATTTCTGCCCAATGCAACCGTTTCTGCTTGTGAGCATTGGTTATTGGTGGCCGAATAGAAGGTTTATGCACAGTTGCAAGACTCTGGAGGACTCTACACCTTGATGTCCGTGGGACTCCAGAGGCACCAGGAGCTTCAAATATCTGTTTGCTGCTATGTAATGGTATTTTAGAAGCTGCTCTCTTGATCCGATGCATGGATCTGGCAGAAATCTTCCTCAATGTGCCTTTATCTGCACGAACCCGTCTGTGCTCTGAATCAGCCACAAATCTCTTAATAGTGCGATGATCACGCTTACGTTTTCATGAAATATCTAATGTTTTCACACCTCGTCCAAGGCATTGAACTATTTCACTCTTTTCAGCAGCAGAGAGATCCTTTTTCTTCCACATATTGCTTGAAAATGGTGCTCTGCTTAATAATGTGGAACACCCTCCTTTAGTAGTTTTTCCTTAAATTGGGCTCTCCGGCCAATCTAATTATCACAGGTGTCTGAGATTGTTTTCAGTGATCAAAAGAGCCCTGACACACAATGCCATCCATGAGTTAAACCGAAAAACAAAATATTTCATCTTTGTGAAACTTAGATACACACACACAGTATATACAGTATATTTGGGATGGGATGAACAAAGTGAGCAACACTTCAGTCTCAGCAGCAGGTGCGATGCATTTAGGCCACTCCTAAGGCCATTTATAGAATAATCAAAGTCCAGGATTGCTGCACTACAAATTTATTTATAAAAAAAGAAACAACACAGATTGTTCCATTCCAGGAACAGATTTGGACAAAGTTACAGAATGCCTTTCATCAGGCGGGAACAAGATGTGTCTGATGAAGGGTGTTCTGTAACTTTGCCCAAAACTGTTGCTGGAATGGAACATTCTATATGTTTTTTGTTCCTTTTTTATAAATAAAATTGGAGTACAGCAAACCTGGACCTCAGTTTAAATATACTGTATACAATATCCTGCACCTAGGCATTTATCAATCTAGCATGTGCAGGGATCACCTATTGTCTTTTATGTATATACTGTATATAGTATATTACAGGGTGAGAATGCATTGCACTTGAGCTTCCCTTTATACATATATATCAGACAAGTTCACTCTGAAACAGTCACATCTAAAACATGCAAGCAATAAAGAGTGTTTTGCTGCAGCCTACTATACATTGGAAGACTAGCAGGTGTTCTCTGTATTGCTTTGTGCATATACCAGTAACAAAAATAAAAATAGTAAAAATAGTTCTCTGTGTCGCTTGTCTGGATAGAGTGCTATTTGAATTCCCCCTCAACTATTTTTACTTACCATTTTGATAACCTCTGGGTAAACAGGCTCGATCAGGACACCTCTATTTGTGGCAATACATTCTACCAGCTCATTCAGTGCAGCCCTCTTGATTTCTTTTCCCTTCAGGTCGGCCACACAGTCCATAAAATGGAAGATAACTGAACATTGCTGCAACTTCTTACAGAATAAGTCATGAAGTTCAGAAACAGGAGCATCTATTGACAAAAAAAGAGGAAAAGAAAACAATAATTTCTTAACTATTCACCATGCTGCTTTGCAATAGTTAAAAGAGGAGAAGCAAATTTTTTGTAACTTTAGAAGAAGACGTAAAACTTTGGTCAGGTCTTTATATCTTCTTGGGACCACATTCACGAGATTTTCCTCATGTCCTGTCCCTGTGACAAGAATGGGATGTTCAGGAGTCACAGGGACAGGAAAGCACAGACAGCATCAAGAACGCTGCCAAATGTTATTATCTCTTTTTTCAGTGTGATAAAATATGTTTTTTGTATCTCCTTTGGAGAACTATTCCATCAGTTCCCTTCCTGACAGGAGTGAGCGGAAATCTCCCCAGCAATGACATGGATGGCAAAGTACTAGACACGCGTCCTGACTTTCCCGATTATGCTGAAAACAAACATTTCTAAATGGGGTTCTGCGCATGTCACATTTCAAAGTGGAACATGTCCTGACAAAGGTTGAGGATTTCTGTTTTATCATTCATTAGTGGAAAGTAATGTTTGCTGCCTTTCCTATTAGTTCATTAATAAATAATACTTACAAGAATAACAACTAATACCATTGCTGCAGGGCAGAACATCCTGATTTATTGGCACTTAAAATGTACCTGAACTCAAAAAGTGAATATTAAGGGTCTTTTCACATATTCGTGTCCGCTCTGTTCAAAAGAGGATCTGTGAAATTCGTGAACAGATTCCCTGCTGAATCAAACCTGAACAGGACAGATATCAAACTACCTCTAATCTGTCTAAGTTAGGTATGAAAAATGGAAAAGGACTCAATCCTTTTCCATTTTTTCCAAACCTGGACAGATTAGGACGCTTGTCCCTTTGCATCCTCCTGCCCATAGACTTGCATGGCGCTTCCGATAAGGTCTGTCTGTCAGTTTTTCAGGTGATCCTGATCAGAAGTCCCATGCAAGTCTCTGAGCACGTGAATGTACAGCCGGTGCAAAAGGGGCAATACTACAGAATATGAAGCATTTATAAATGTTAATTGGGTTTAGGCAGCAACTTGAAAAATAAAGTAAAGATATATCAGTACAGCGCTAAACAAATTTTAACACCAGAAATGATATGCCTTTAATCAATGAAAAGACCAAATAAAAAATATTATATAGAACTAAATTCACAAGAAAAAAATGTAAATGTGAAAAAATTATAAACAAATATGAGACCAATCAATAGTCCACATATCAATGTGTATAATAAGTCCACCAATTCTTGAACATATGGTGCATAAATTCCTTCTTAACTTCATTCAAGATGTGTGAATTACACAGTAAAATCCACTCTGCCAAAACCACTAGCAGCACTTCGCTCTCACCGTAACATGTGGCTGCTAAAAGTTATAAGCAGCACATAAACAACACTTTATCTAATCGCTCAGATGACAATGAGTGTGATTGTATGAGATAGATGCTCACAAAATGGAGCCAAATATAACTTCCACAGTGCAGTATTTATTTGAAAATCTCCACATGCAGTACAAAACATAAGTTGAAAACAAACAAAAAGTCACTTACATGTGGCCACCACACAGAGTCTATGTGGAGACGTAATGTTAACATTACACCCAACGCATTTCACGCTCTAGCGCATCCTCATGGGACAAAGAGTGCTGATTGCAACAGTTCCCACATATATACACATACAGGGCTCGACAAATCCCAGGCGCCAGGTCGTCATGGTGACTAGAAATTGCCTCCTGGTGCTTTGGTTCACACACTGCTTTACGTCACACTGACTTCAATGGGAAATTGTGCCCCATAGACTTCAATGGAAAATCGCTCCCCATAGACATCAATGGGAAATCGCGCCCCATAGACATCAATGGGAAATCGCGCCCCATAGACGTCAATGGGAAATCGCGCCCCATAGACGTCAATGGGAAATCGCGCCCCATAGACGTCAATGGGAAAACTTCTCCTGTAGACTTCAATGGGAAAATGCCACCCATAGATTTCAATGGGATAAAGTCTCCCATAGATTTCAATGGAAAAAAGTCTCCCATAGATTTCAATGGGAAAAAGTTCCATAGACTTCAATGGGAAAAAGTCCCATAGACTTCAATGGGAAAAAGTCCCATAGACTTCAATGGGAAAAAGTCTCATAGACTTCAATGGGAAAAAGTCTCATAGACTTCAATGGGAAAAAAACCCATAGACTTCAATGGGAAAAGTCCCATAGACTTCAATGGGAAAAAGTCCCATAGACTTCCATGTGAAAATGCCTCCTAGTGACTTCAATGCAAAAACTCCACTCAATAGCAATCCTATGTGAACACTTATCTCCACATGCCACTCTAGTTTATCACTTGAGAGCCTGGAACGCACTTTTACAAACTCGCACAGGACCCTTTTCATAATGCAACTCAAAACACAATGTGCGTGGATCTCATCTGTGTGAACCACCTCAATAGGAACATAAAATATCTAGCCTGTCATGAGTATCTGTAAGTTTCAAAACAAATCCAGAATTGCATATATGTGAACCAGGGTGGCTCCATTCACACCTCTGCATTTTGGGATTGCAGAAGAATCGCTGTGATCGCAAAACGCAGGTTCAAGTGTCATTATTTTCAATGGTGCCTAAAACATGGCGTGGTTTTTGGCATGATTGTCATGTGGTAAAACGCATTGCGTGAAGTCCCAGGCACTGACAACCTATGCTACGCTAAAAAAAAAACTGGCTCCTAGATTCAAAGCAAATCTATCATGATATATATATATATATATATACTGTATGTGTTAGAGTTGCACTGATACCCTTTTTTTTATCGTTGAGTACAACGCGATTGGCGCGATTTTAACCTATGCAAAATGGATGGGCTCAAATAGCACCACAAAGAATAGCATACCATTTGAAGAGGAATGTGGTGCGATTCCTGTCCAAATTGCAAGCAGTTTTCCACAGCACTCCTGTGTGATCCCAGTATAGAAAGACAGGGAAGCAACATCTAAGAAGTGCAGCAATGGACAAACAGTTTATTAAAGTTATAACAACTCACATGTTAAAAGTACATAATATATCTTACATGTCAAATGCAAATACATGGCTGCTTGCAGTGCTCACGGGGCTGGAGGAGATGTATAGGCGGTCCGAACCCAGGCTGACATCACTTCCGTCTTATACCCACAGGGGTCCCAGAACTTCCAACATTTCCACCATCCCTGTGAGCACCGCAAGCAGCTGTGGTTTTGGATTTGACATGGAAGATAGATTTATGTACAGTGCAGCCATCTTCTTTTAAGCAAACACACTGATTCCAGATGTCTCTATAGAAAAGTGCATCATCACCATTTTGCCGAAGTCACGCAGCCATTTTCCAATAGACCACAGTACACTTCCAGAGGTCAGCCATTTTCCTGTAGTCCAAAACCTACAACAGGCATGTTTCAATAGTCATGCAATGAAAGCCTAACTGCCTTTCCTTGTACCTTTTGAATGCCTCTTAAAAACAGCAGTGCACTTCCTGGTAGAGTGTAATGTGCTTCAACACACCTGTGCCTACAGTCTCATATATAAAGCTGTATATATAAAGTGTGAAATCTAAGGCTCTGCTGTCTAGGGTTGCCACCTCATCCCAGTTATGAGAACATGTTACATGTTCCATCCTAAAAACAGGTGGAACATGTAACATGTTTCAAAGGTGAACTCATCCTTTAACCATACATACCTTTCAGTGGCAATGTAAAGAAACCCAATCCGAATGTGCCAAACTTAAAGATGGTTATCCAGTAGGGTTGCCACCTCATCCTTTTAAAACCGAACACATATTAATTGTACAGGTTCTATGGCTGATTAAGGTGGTAATTAAACTCACTTAATGCCTTATGTGCATTAAATTAGTCCCAGAACCTGTGTAATTAATATGTGTTCAGTTTTTAAGTAATGAGGTGGCAATTGTCCCTTACTGGTACTCTCAGGAGATTTTGAGTGAGATTTGGTGAGGTCACTGCTTTGCTGCTCATCGTCCTCCTTGCTGACATAAAGCAAAACCTTGCTTCTACGAATATGGTTGACTCCACACATAGACACAGTGCAGAAAAAGTAAGTAAGTAGTGAGTAATGGGAAAATATTAACTTCAGAGAGACCACAGGCAATACTGGTTGTAAGCACGTGCAGCTAGCTAGCCTGCCTATAACTGGCTCTGTCCCAGAATAGTGTGGTAATAGGGATGTGTGGCGTTAGTGCCCATTTATATATACCAGGTTGGGAAGAGCCCAGGGCAGTCGGGGTATGACAACCAAATACTCCACCATCATGCAGATGTAGGCAGCTAATGCAGAGGCCCTGGACAGGGCAGAAGGTCAGGAGAGACCAGTCTACACTCAAAAAAGCCAGCTGTAGTCATCCTGTCTCACTAAACATGATCTAAGTATACTGGGAACATGGCCTAACTAGACTGGGAGCAAGATGAAAAAGACATTTTAGGCAAGACTAAGTGTTCTCTGTGTGAGTGCTAATCCATCTGGAGATTCTGGGCAAATTGTACAGACACTAGAGGAGTAGCTGCAGCAGTCCTGTCTCTGGAACGACATGAAGGGAGTTGTGAGATGGATGCAATAAGCTTAATGGGCAAGTCAAAGGCCTCTGAGTGAGTAGTAATGAACCTGGGGAAGAGAGAGAGTTGCTAAAGCAAGATGGCGTAGCAGTGACATGCAGTGTGTCCCTTTCACAAAATGACTGCTACAGTATGTCCACTATAGGTATGTGATTGTCAAAGAATGCCAAATGACCCTGGATAGTATGTCTGTGTGATGTTACGTGATTTGTCACTGCCATCTTTGAACATCAACAGTAAAGTGCAGAAACTTTAATCTTTGTGTGGACATTCCTTTCTTCAGAAAATGGAGGCTAATAGCCAGGAATGGCATGGGAAGGCCTATGGTAACGAGTTGGGCACAATATGGCGAAGACAAACAACTACCATCAGTTGGATCCCTGTGCTATCCGAAGAGAAGCTGGGCGGAAGCTTGGGCTATATGGCACCAACCATCTGCCAATCACAATCTCCTTACATGGCTATTTGCCTTCTGTCTGACTTTTTAGAGCACAACTTTCAGAGTTCAGTTCCTCTTTAAAATAAAAGTGCCAGACTTAGGCTAGAAAACAAATCATTTTCAAAACAGGTACAGTGCTACTTATCATTAATGGGGGGATTTACAACAGAAGCTGTATGTTAGTGGTACATTTTTCCCAACTCTCAAAGCATTATATTTTACATGCTGAAAATCCATATGTCAGACCACAGTTGCCAGCATACAGAAAACTATCCTCTTCAGAAACTTTCAATGACACATGTAAGCAGGTGCTTCTAAGTGGGTCTAACGCAGCCTTTCTCAACCTTTTCAACACAGAGGAACCCCTGCAATAACTTTCTGGTCTCAGGGAACCCCTGCAAAAAATTACCGTACTATGTCTAAAACTCATGATACAATAGTGTGATGGCCAGTGGGAAGAATGCTCCTTGCACTTGTGTCATTGGGAAGAATTACCCCCTACAGATAGCTAAAAAGATTAATGTTATCTATAGAAATGTATCTGAGAGTCAGAAATTTCTCATTGCTCAAGGAACCCCTAGCAACCTCTGGAGGAAACCTAGGGTTCCACGGAACACTGGTTGAGAAACCCTGGTCTAAAGGGTTCAAAGTTTTTCTTATGTTCTTTCTCTGAAAGATCATCAGGTCAACTTTTGTTAAGTATAGCAATTAGTTGTTACAATGTGTCTGTTTGCAACATTTGCCATTACGTTGAACTGACAAGCTGGTGGATCTGGGAAAGAAGAGCTGCTGGCCAGGTTTTCCCAACATTTTTGTAAGGTTCATGGCCCCCTTCAGGTTATACCATATAAATACGGGTCCTAGAGAAAGGCCCAGAGAAACCTGTGGAGATATTTGTCAAAATGTAGCTGTTATGTTACTGGAGTGACTCCCCCCACACATCATGTGGAGACCCAATCAGGGATCCAGGGGATCTGGATCTGCATGGATTTATGTAAACATCTGCTTGACTATGTGTGGATTACATTCTGCCTTGTGGATTACTGCTTGTTGGACTCTTGATTTATTTTGAACTCTAAATCAGGTATTACTACCATTCAGGCACTTAGAGAACTCTGTACAGGAGAACGGGTTATGTATTGCCTTGAACTACTTCAGTAAAGTTCCATCTGTTGTTCATCTACTTTGCCTGGTCTGAAGTCTCTTAAAGGGGTTTACGCATGGTGTATCAAAGAACAGGGCTTATAGTAGGGAACTGAAGTGTTAGAGAAGACACAGTACATTAAGTCCAGCATTTAGGCTATATTGCCATTGCTAGTGACAACTGTAGTCATATAATTTGCTAAAGTCAGCCAGCCAGGAAACGGGTGACAGGCAAGGGTGATGGGCAGTGAGGAGGTGTTATGCTTGGCCCCTCCACCAGTTCCCACCATACTGGGACTGATCTTGCAACACAGAGTGCCTAGAGACTTAGCCAGGAGTCACATGAGAGGGCAAAATGGAAGGGCCGCTGAGAGGAGAACAACCATGTAGTTGCAGTAAGAGTGTGTTTCCTGTATCTTGTAGCAACAGTAGGAAAGGTCACTGGGAGTAAGATGACATTATTTGCTGGATTGGTGGAGACCAGTATAGGCTCTGCAGTACCGGTTCCTAAATACTACCCACATGGGGAAGTGCTGTTCTCTAACAGTAGATGTTGATGGAGTGTTCATAGTTAACAGTGTAACTGTTGGAGGTCTGCCCTAGAACTTGCATTAGCAAGTGCAGTTCCACAGTGTCCCCACTAGGGTGCCTTAAGCACTGCCCACACACAGAACATGAATATATTACTCAGTAAAAAATTTTTTTTTTGGGATTGAACTGAAGTAATAATGACATAATACAAGGGATTAGAATATTTTGTCATCAAATAAATATCCAGTACACTAAATAAAAAAAAAGCCAGAAACTCTGGCTATAAACAGGCAGAGCTTCCCTCCAGACTCAGGGCACTGATTAGATAAGAGTGACTGTAAAGCTAACAGATGGGCACCTTTATCATGTCTTGTCTTGCCTGTGATTCAAGTAACAAACGGTAGTCTCTTTGATTAATCAAAAAAAGACTATAAATGAGATGTTGCAATGTAGACAGTGTTCAGGGACTCCTATCAGGGATAGGATGGCTCTGTTGTCCGTGCTCCCTTGGGGTTTTACGAGTGTTCCTCCTCTATGGAGTTGAAACAGCCTATAGAGATACTGCTACTAGTTTAACAGAATAGGTAATCAACCAAATTATCAGACAAAGGGTAACTGTAAAGTGCAGTTTACTAAACAGCTGAAAAATTTAACTTAACAAAGCAAACAGGTTCAAGATGGCAGACCTTCTAATAAATGTAAGACATGTTTGGTAGCTTTCAAATAAGCTGTTGTGCGCTTTACTAGGGGTTGTAAAAATTGATCTATATACTCCCCCAGTCTCGCAGAAAGTGAATCAATGCCATTAATAATAGGGCATCCCGGTGGATTTAAAATATCGTTATGGATCTTAGGGATACAGTATATAACTGGTAATCTACAAGTATCAATTGGTAGAAGCATGAAGAGAGAAAGATAGAGGTCTTGATAAGAACTCTCTGTTGAGAGATAAAGTTAATAAGGTGGATAAGATAGCACAGGGGGTATTAGTTATTTTGGATTATAATGTTCAATTTAAACAAGTGGAGCAGATCATTAAGCAATATTGGCCCATACTTACACTTGATAAACATGTAAAACCTGTTCTTTCAGCTGTACCAAGGTTTTCTATAAAAAAGGCCCTACACTGAGGGATAAATTGGTGCGTAATGTAGTAGATCCCCCTAGGAAACCCGGATTTTCATTTTTTGGTGGTAAAGGGTTTTTTTGCCTGTGGTCAGTGCTACAGTTGCACTAGGGTTAAGAATAACAATAGAAGAAGAAGAAGATCTTTTATTAGTTCTGCTACAGGTAAGGAGTATTCCATTAAATATTTTGTTTCTTGTGACATGAAAAGAGTGGTTTACGCCCTTTCATGTTCATGCGGATTCCAATATGTGGGGAGCACTAAAAGGAAGGACATTAAAAGAAAGGGTGAAGGAACACGTTCGTAATATTGGTAAGGGATTTCTCAAACATTTTATATCAAGAGATTTTTTACATGCACATAGTAAGGATTGTTATGCACAAAATAAGGATTGTTCGGGTTTGCAATTTTGGGGGATTGAATCCTATAAATGTAATTGGAGGGGTGATAATAAAGTTAGAGAGTTGAAAGGGAGTCTTTTTAGATCCATGAGCTGAAGACTTTGGCTCCAAGAGAAATTAATAAGGAATTTGATTTAAATTGTTTTATAAGTGATTATTGAAATAGGGGGACAGTGTTTGTTTATATGCAATTAAATTGTTTCTTATTTTATTTTAATTACATTTTTTATTTGTATATTTTATTTTTATTTGTATTTATAATTTTTAATTTAATTATGGTATATAATTAGGGTGTGTCGGCATTGTGTATACCTTTTAAATATGTTATTGCAGGGAAGTTTAGTTACGTATGCTTATATTTGTTGTAATGTATATTTGGCAGCCCGGGATATATGAGAATCTGTGCTGTGTAGTCACAGTTCATCCTAATTTGGATTATTTACATGCATAGTCATCTTTAGACTAGTTGAATTCCTTTTGAGATTTAGTCCAAATAGGATACAGTATTTATCACTTCAAAAATGGCATGCCTTAATTGTTTACAACAAAATGGTGCCAGGTTCAATTTCTATGGCAGATCAGCGTAGGACAGACCAATAGGTTTCCCTTGAGAAAGTCATGTGACGAGTAACAAAACATCTAGTGGTGCAATTATGCACTTTTGAGTTTGAAGCACTTGGTGATCACAGGAGGAAGGGAACACCACAAAGAAGAAAAGTGTTGGGACTTTTTATTTCAATGTATAAAATTTCTCCTTAACACATTTGGATTAAGGTTTGGTTTATGGTTTGTAGCGCTTTCACTACATGACAAACATGGACTCTTCACAGCAATGTGACTTAATCTGGGTGACATGTAGCTGAATAACATAGTCTCTACATAGTCTCTAAGACTCTGTAACAACAGAGTGTCAAACCAAGAATCACATCAGTCAACAGAATTCAGAACACATCTACCTGCGATTATCCTCATGAGTTCTTCCCAGTAAAGTCCAGGGTAGTTCTGATAACACAGGTGAACATCTGAAGGGGTCCAAGGCCCACCAACAATGGGCCACCCCACTGGGACTGGAGGATTCGGATAGAAATCAAGGAGGTGGTCCTGTGGTGGCGTGAGCTTCCAGAGAAGTTTTGTGATATTAATCCACCTATATGCCAGTTCTTACAGTGGAGGGCCTCTCCCCTGGCTGCAGATACCTTACCCAGTTCCCTGCCTCATCAGATGTGGCCTCTCTGAGCTGCAGAGGGAGGGACGCTGAGGAATGTATTATCCCTGGGCATGTCCAGGACCCCAGAGAGTTGTGGGAAATGAAGTTAAAGGGACCTGTGCCTGCATTTGAGCATGGTGAATAAATGGGCACTGTACTACACTGCTGATGCCACTGCCTACTGTATGCTGTGAGACTGCTACCTGAACTGTAAAATTAAAGTACTTAAAGCAGAACTATAGGCAAAACTTGTTTTTCCATTTTGGATAAAGCATGGGAGGGTTATAACTCCTGTCAGATTTTTTTTCACCATCTGTGTCCCATTTCAGAGATTTCCCTTCACTTCCTGTCCCATAGCCAAACAAGAAGTGAGTGAAAATCCTTGCAAATTTAGGCAATCCCTTGGGGACCCCCAGGTCACCAGAACTGTTGTCTCCATTTGATGATATCCCCTCTATTATTTTTCTGGGGACAACCTAAAATTTGGGATTTTCTTTTACTATGCACTTTCATTGATAATGGTAAACAGGACAGACAGAGAAGGTAAATATCGTTAACGGGGGTCACAGACAGTAATAAAAACCTGACAGGGGCTCTAGTCCATCTTCGCTCTGTCCAAATTTAAAAAAAGTTTTACCTTTAGTTATACTTTAAAGTATATGTAATCCCTCACTTTCCAAAACAACCCATTCATTTTAAAATAGAAATGAAAGGCAAAACATTTGTGTGTAGATATAAAAAAAAGATAAATATCTTTTTTTCCCTTTTTATAAGTGATTCCCTCTGTTCTCAGCTGCATAAGAGCATGGGGAGGAAAAACAACAGCACGCTGATTTTCCCAGTGAAAAGCTGTGCAGGGACAAGTCTACTCATTGGAGGAGAGCAGACCGAGTTCCCAGCACAGCTACAGAACTGACCACAGTGTGCTCCCCTGCTTAGTGTGGTCAGTTTTTAATAGGAAAGCAGAGGGACTGGCAGAAACACAAAGGAAGCACTACAAAGAGAACAGGATACATTTTCATACAAGTACATGGTACAGCAGGCACATATCTGTAATCTGAAATGTTGGCTTTACATACTCTTTAAAGCCAAAATTTTCTTTTAGCTTTGGCGTCCTATGAAGATGGCTTAGTGATTACTGTCCATCCTAGAAAGGCAGTAGTGGAGTGGTGATAAGACTGTGATCTAGTAAGGTCCTGTCCTAAAATTAACAAAGATCTATATATATATATCTTGTCTTTCTTAGCCCTCAGGGAATACTAGTTGATTGCTGTCTGAACTGGTGAGGAGCTTTGAGAAAGCTGTAGCTTAGTGAGGTCTGGCTTCTCTTAGTGAGAAGCATTCTGTGGTGAACTGGGGGAAAATGGGAACCTGGAACATGGGGTACCCATCTGTTGCGGTTATGGGGGACTAATAGATGGTACCTGAAAGAAAGATCTTGCTCTAATAAGACTGTTGCTACTAATAAGAAAGTCCATACCTTGCTTCTGTGGCTGCCCCTGAAGCCCAAGCTACATAAATACACTGCACATGTACAATGATAAGCCAAGTTTGCTTTGCTTTCTCGGTAAGTTCTCAGAGAAGTATGGGCATCATAGTCCACAGAAAGTAGCGCTATCCTGTAGGCTGTGGGGTGGGGGAAGGCCCAGGTGGTAGGCGCCCAGAGGGAAGGCATGGCAACACAGTGGTTGTAAATGCGGAGTCATATTGTGAAAATGTTCCAGAAACAGTATCAGAGTTCTTCCTAAACTATAGAACAAACGCAACACTCCCAGCAGTATGTGGGACTTACAGATGGAGTGAGCAATGCAAAGAGGCTGACTGCACCTGGCACAGAGAGCGGTGGGGAGGCAGATGTTGCAAGCAGAAGTAGCTGGGAATTTCCCCAATGAGCCCTGAAGACCGTCTTTATGCCATCCCTCCTCCTCTAGAACCTTTCTCTGCACTAGGCACACTCTCCCTGACAGGTTCCTGGTCCTGACCTAGCCACAAGCAGAATGCACCGCAACTGCAGTTTGCCAGGGCTTTTTGTAATCTCTGCCCTCACTAGAGATGGCCACAGGGGTCTCCCAGGTGACAGCATCCAATTGGACAGCAGTTCACCTAATGACTTCTACGGACACCTTAGAGGAATGAGTATTCCCTAAAAGATGGATGCAACAGTGTCACTTTTGTAGGGAGGTCAACCTGCACCTACCTACAATCCAGTTAATTTATTCTAGGCTTATCCTAGCCTTTTATCTGAATATTCTTTATCCATTGTATTAGCTTAGGAACTTAGAGATACAGCAATGCATACGAGTTCCAAAAAACCCACATGGAAGCCAAAGGCTTCTCATGTGTGTACGAAACACTACAAAGCCATATGATTCCTGATCATTTTTCTCCAGATTTCCTGATTCCTCCACTAAAAAATTTAGAAACATGAGACTAATGGCTGCCTAGAGAGGCAGCTGATAAATTTGCAGGTGACGGGATAAATATAGACTGAGTGTTGAGAGAAATCATAGGAGCACCTAATGATGATCTCCTTCAGAAAATGATAGTTGCCAGGCTTTTATGCTGACCAGAGTAGGCGGAAACACCCTTTAACATGTTGTCACGTCTCTTCATGGCAGGTTGTGCTCAGTATTCTACCCTTATCCTTTATAAACTGTGAATAGGAGCAGTTCACCAGATCTGTGTGTACAACACACAGTTATGAAGAAATCATAGAGTGGAGTATGTTCTACTCAAGAGGAAAGGATGCCATGAGGCCTAGGGCCTGAAGAGTAGCTATACTGAAAGCTTTTCTAAAGTAGGTGAGCTCCACAGTCACCCCTCCTGAATAGTTTAATGGAACTTTAATAGGACTCAGTACAGCCCTGCTTTGGAAGTTTATACCAAGTGCCTTGAATTCTGATCTACCATTTTTAGAACTGTTACTCCCTAGTGTGCTGGACTGTAATGTCAACTGCATGGTACTATTAGAAAATACAATGTAATTGTACATCTGCAATTTTAGTAAAACTGCACAAAGCCACTACAGAGGCTGCTTATTGTCTGTAAATTAAAGTGAAGTTAAATAATGTGTGCAGGACACTCTGCTTTGCACTGCTAAGACAAGTGTGTGCACAGCCAAAGAAATACCAACCAGTGTAAAGGATAAAACTTGGCCTTGGAGTTGATGGTAGTTAAGGGAAGTGGTATCCCTCATGGCGGTGGCAGAATAACTCCTCCTCAGTATGGCACATGCCAGGTGGCTTGCGTCCTACGTTTCATGGCACCTCAGTTGTTTGGCTAGATCTATGGGGCCCTAACCAGTAACCACATAAAGTTGCAAGAGCTTGCATAAGATTGAGCTCCAGGCATTTATTTTTCACAAACATGTGTCCTTTGGTGACGTGGAAGCTGATGGATGGAACTACAAAGCACAGATGGGTTATTCTTACATCTGTGGTATGATCATCTCTCTATTTGTCAGAAAAGCTCTCCCCAAGGCTCAGAAAGCAAGGAGATAAAAGTATGCAGGTAGGTAGGCTGTCTTCCAAGCTGCACTCACTCCCAAGTGGAGATTTACAATGTGTGAACAGCACTTCCAAAAATGTTGGATGTACTGGAGTACAGCTGGTACCAGTGGCAACAGACACATGGTCTACACCCCCCCCCCCCCTTCCTTACCAGGAGCAAAACAGATTCTTCATTACATTTTTGTTGCCTTATTTCACTGTAGAGCCCCTGCTGCATAGTTCAGCCAGGAGTGGCAGCTAGGAAGCGCGTACATGGTAGCTTTGCTTGGTACTTTACTTAGGACTTTACTTAGTAGTCATTGATGAAGAACAAGTATGCAGATAAGACCTTTTGACTTTACTCTAACTTTTGTTTTCATGCTTGAACACTGGATGGAGGTAATCATGCAAAAACATCTAAAAGAGGTGCAAAAATTAGGGAGGTTTGTAGCTGCTTCAGGAAACTTGAATTGTTTTCTCTTGGGAAGAGAAGGCACACGCAATCCTGTTTAGGGAGATGTAGTCCATGAAGCTAGCTCTGCTTTCATCCCTTTAGATAACCTTACTGGTAACTAACAGTCATTCTCAAAACAGGTAAGTATTGAATGTTATTTTCATACTGGCAACCTTGTTCAGTTCAATTATAAATCTACTGGATTCTGTCTAGTAATAACATACTGATTATGACAAGAGCAGCCATGTCTACAGGCAGATACACATAATAACACAATCCATCTCCATCATGTAAGCCATTACCCTTGGTGAAGGGTAATGGCATATAATCATATGAAAGGCTTTAGGTATCTATAAATCAAGGGCACAAATCAAGCTGTATATATGCAGTACCAGTATAGACAGGAAAAAGCAAAATGCACCCATTTATTGAGGAAGACTATCTTTCTTACCTTACTCTTTATCAATCTATAAGTGAATATGTCTGGCTAGCTTTCTGTTTAGTAGGCAATAATATAGGTTCTCCACAGTGGTGTGGCTCTGTCTGGGCCTAGGACCTATGCCATCACAGCATAGAGACAATACAAGCCAAGCCATCAATGCTTTCCTATACACAGGATAAGCCTGTGAAGCACCACAATTCCTTGCTGCTGGGGCACAAACTTTATGAGAGTGGAAAAACAGGCACTTTTCATCATCATCATTTATTGGTTTAGGCACATGGGTGTATAATAATACGCTGTATTCATATCCATACTATGTACAGTTGTATACAGATCTAAAGAAAGCAGTATTGTATGCTATGTGCCCATTCACATAGCTGACTTGGTCTCAATGTTAAGCTGTGTAAACCAAAACAAGAAAAATTTGAATGCAGTCCACCTTTGCCCATATTGTACATGGTAGAAAAGTTTACATATGTAATAGCTAAATGGACATGGCCATATGCTCCACCTCTTTTAGGTTTCCACCTCCCCCAGCCCTGAATTCATTATGCAGAAATGTGTAAACAATGGTGGTGGCACTGACATAAAATGACTTTGGCCTTCAATCATTCTGTATGACCAAAGGATGGGGTCATTCTGCACTGCCTACACATAGTTGATGTTTACATCAGCTAGGGGCAGAAGGACCCTAAGTAAATGTATATACCCGTGTGCATAAAGCCTTAGCCCAAGGCACAATCTCACAACATCTTCAGTCACAGCTCCCAATAATTTGGGTTGGTAAAAGCAGGCAGACCATGAAAAGTAGGGCCCAAGAGAAATTAAAATGATAATTTCAATATTTTTGTTAACATAACATAAATCTTAATCGTTGTTGACTGCTGCTGGTAGATCTAGTATTATTCAGTATTGTGAGGAACACATGGCTGAGCACTTCTTGTTTGATTAGAAACAACTGGCATACAGACAGGAAATGACATAATAACTATGTGGTTCTACTAGGAGAAACAATACATTAGTAATAACACTACCACCTATTGGAACAACTACTAATTAAATGAAAATGGCTGTTGCGCCTATGTTTGAATGAACAAAATGCTAACACCCCCACTCAACAACTACTTAAAATATAAGTCCAAATTGCTTTTAGAGTTCTGATTCACCATTTGCACAAAATCTCAGGTTTATGTCATGAACATGTTTTAGGTACTTCATGACATTTGTAAATCTATTACAGTTCCTCTGCTGGGTTTACTTGCATATCTGCAAAGAAGTAACATTGCAGCTCTTATGTTTAGTGGTTCCAATGTATAAAAGTGCCTCTACTGCACTATCCATTGTTAGGTAGAAGATCTTTGTTTCCTTTCAACTTAGGTAAATTGTTTCCATTGGTTGCTTACACCTTTGCTTGTTAGCTTGAAGTTGGTAGGGAGATGTAATCTTTTCAGCTGCAGCATTATTCCCCTTTTGCTTCTCATGCACAGGAAAATTTTGCATTTCATCCTATGGTGCTGGAGCAGGCCGTGGTGCTGTACAATCCAAATATGATGGGTAGCTAGTTGGGATGCCCTTATTGGATATAGGATTTTCTGACTGAGGTTTCAGACGGTTCATTGGTTTTACATGCTATGCATGTTTGCCACCTGGAAAACCCTTCTACATTCAGAAAGTTACTCATATACTCATAGCTTTTGTTCCCATTATCTTTCATAGGTTTCTTCATAGATGGCCCATTCCCTCTGTTGGATATTGTAGGTGTTTTACATTCTTGTGCGGGCCATAGATGGGATGAAAAGCAGCTGAAAAAAAAAAAAGAATCGGCCGATTTTCGGATCGTTAGTGCGGTAATCAGTTGGCCGTTTTTAGTGATTTTTGACCTTTTGGATTATCGGCACTGCTGGAAAATAATCGGCCAAATTTGTCGTTCTGCCAATTTTCGTGGCAATGATGGACAAATCTGCCGATCTTTTTCTGACTTTAAAAAATGCGCATGAGCAGTGACATGAAAGAAGAAGGAAACAAAGAAAAAGAAAAAAAGAGAATATGAATGAGAAGAAAATAGAATATGAATAAAAAGAAGAAGTAGAAGAAATAGAATAAGAATAAGGAGAAATAGAATATGAAGATGATGAAGAAAAGAAGAGATAGAATATGAAGAAGGAGAAAATAAGAAATAGAATATGAAGAAGAAGAAGAAGAAAAAAAAGAATTTCAGTCCAATATTATTTGACATTTAAAAGTATAGCAACATTGTATCTATTTGTATCCAAATAGAAACATCTGTATCCGAAATGGATACAAGTAGATACAATGTTGCAACTTTTTCTTCTTCTTCTTCTTCTTCATATTCTATTTCTTCTTTTTATTCATATTCTAATTTCTTCTTCTTCTGCATATTCTATTTCTTCTTCTTTTTCCTCATATTCTATATACAGTAATTGCTAGCCGTAGATGGGATGAAAATCAGCCAACTTTTTTTTACCAATGGTGGTAACATTGGCTGATTGAACGACCAATTTTTCTAAAAAAAAAACGGACGGTTTTCTTCCCGTATATGGCCTGCATAAGAATGCTCTAAATCTTTCACTGTGTGGTGTGAGTTCTCTAGCTGGTAAGGACTGGTTAGATATTAACCCCTTATATTCTTGATTCATTTCAGCTATAAGCTCCTGCCATTTGTAAACTTATACTTTTTGATCATCAGTCAAGTCTCTAAAAGATCAAATACTAGGAAAAGAACTGCTGAAACATTCTAAATTTATCTATAAGAAAGCCAAAGCGTTAAGAAACATTATAGTGAAGAATGTTACAAATCCACCCACTAGAGGGAGTAATCTTCTGAATGTAAAAGGGTTTTACAGGTATCAAAAATGCATAGCATGTAAAACAAGTAGACCTAAAGATAGGAAGAGAACACATTTTTAGTCCAATGTTAATAATAGAACTTTCCAAATGAAATCGCTGATATCCTGTTAAAGCACATATGTGCCCTTGTCACTTCCAATATGTGGGGAGAACAACTAGAGAGTTAGGGAGAAAAGTGGGAGAGCATATTAACAAAATTAGGAAAAGATACACCCAACATAGTGTATCCAGACAATTCAAAGAATGCCACGGGAAAGGCGCAAGTCTACTCAACATTTATGGTATTGATAAAATAGAAGGACATTGGAGAGGATAAAATAAAAAACAAATGATATCCCAAAATGAGACGAAAATGGATATATATGTTGGACACATAAACCCTTGAAGGTTTCAATATAGATATTGATCAAAATAGTTTTTTAAGTTTAGGGTCTCCAAAAATATATATATTGTGTTTTTTAAGGGCATGTATGTTTTTAGTAGTTTGTTTTATGTGCACTAAGTACTGGGCCATTAGAGATACATGTTGATTTTTGCTAAATACCATACACCGATTGATGTATATAATTCTGGAGAATGGGTTGATAAATAGCTATATTGATAACAATGCCACCTTGGTAATGGTTGTATGTGAGGTGATTCCCTTGCCCCACTAATGAGTATTAAAAAGGTTTCATTAATAACAGCGCACATAAAAAGAGTATGGTTTATAAATGGTTAACTAACAGTGTATATAAGAAGTGGACCGAGAACTTCCTGTAACACCTCATGATGACATCAGCACGACGAAATGTACGTCGAGGCGGAGCTACAGGAAGTGACGGTCCAGTAATCTGGAATTGGTGAGACAAGTTTGTATTGTGGAAGCGGCCTGAACGATGAGAGGCAGGGCTGGCCGTGTATGAGATTGAGCATTCAAACCCATGTGCAGGGCAGAATGGATTGTTAAATGTGAGCAGGATAACTAATGGTTTTATGTTTATTATGCAAGTTTTAATAAAGGGTATTTTACACTATCAGAGTCTCTCTTTCTCCCTCCTCAATATATGATACCCTTGGCGAATATATATATATATATATATATATACACACAGTGGGGATCGCAAGTTTGGGCACCCCAGCTAAAAATTTGTATTAATGTGCATAAAGAAGCCAAGGAAAGATGGAAAAATCTCCAAAAGGCATCAAATTACAGATTAGACATTCTTCTAATATGTCAACAAAAGTTAGATTTTATTTCCATCATTTACACTTTCAAAATAACAGAAAACAACAAAATGGCGTCTGCAAAAGTTTGGGTACCCTGCAGAATTTATAGCATGCACTGCCCCCTTTGTAAAGCTGAGACCTGCCACTGTCATGGATTGTTCTCAATCATCGTCTGGGAAGACCAGGTGATGTCAAGCTCAAAGGTTTTAAATGCCCAGACTTATCTGACCTTGCCCCAACAATCAGCACCATGGGTTCTTCTAAGCAGTTGTCTAAAAAACTGAAACTGAAAATAGTTGACGCTCACAAAGCTGGAGAAGGCTATAAGAAGATAGCAAAGCGTTTTCAGATGTCAATATCCTCTGTTTGGAATGTAATTAAGAAATGGCAGTCATCAGGAACAGTGGAAGTTAAAGCAAGATCTGGAAGACCAAGAAAAATATCAGACAGAACAGCTCGCAGGATTGTGAGAAAAACAATTCAAAACCCACGTTTGACTGCACGATCCCTCCAGAAAGATCTGGCAGACACTGGAGTTGTGGTACACTATTCCACTATAAAGAGATACTTGTACAAATATGGTCTTCATGGAAGAGTCATCAGAAGAAAACCTCTTCTACGTCCTCACCACAAAAATCATCGTTTGAACTTTGCAAATGAACATATAGACAAGCCTGATGCATTTTGGAAACAAGTTCTGTGGACCGATGAGGTTAAAATTGAACTTTTTGGCAGGAATCAGCAAAGGTATGTTTGGAGAAGAAGGGGAACAGAATTTAATGAAAAGAACCTCTGTCCAACTGTTAAGCATGGAGTTGGATCAATCATGCTTTGGGGTTGTGTTGCAGCCAGTGGCACAGGGAACATCTCACGAGTAGAAGGAAAAATGGATTCAATAAAATTTCAGCAAATTTTGGATGGTAACTTGATGCCATCTGTGAAAAAGCTGAAGTTAAAGAGAGGATGGCTTTTACAAATGAATAATGATCCTAAACACACCTCGAAATCCACTGGGGATTACATCAAGAGGCGTAAACTGAAGGTTTTGCCATGGCCTTCACAATCTCCTGACCTCAACATAATTGAAAATCTATGGATAGACCTTAAAAGAGCAGTGCGTGACAGACAGCCCAGAAATCTCAAAGAACTGGAAGACTTTTGTAAGGAAGAATGGGCAAAGATACCTCAAACAAGAATTGAAAGACTCTTGGCTGGCTACAAAAAGCGTTTACAAGCTGTGATACTTGCCAAAGGGGGCAGTACAAGAAATTAACTCCGCAGGGTGCCCAAACTTTTGCAGACGCCATTTTTTTGTTTTCTGTTATTTTGAAAGTGTAAATGATGGAAATAAAATCTAACTTTTGTTGACATATTATAAGAATGTCTAATCTGTAATTTGATGCCTTTTGGAGATTTTTCCATCTTTCCTTGTCTTCTTTCTGCACATTAATACAAATTTTTAGCTGGGGTGCCCAAACTTTCGATCCCCACTGTATATATATATATATATATATATATATATATATATATATATATCTATCTTCGCCAAGGGTATCATATATTGAGGAGGGAGAAAGAGAGACTCCGATAGTGTAAAATACTCTTTATTAAAACTCGCATAATAAACATAAAACCATTAGTTATCCTTAATATATATATATATATATACACATATACATACAAACAAGCGCATATAAACCAACTCTTAATTGAGAAGGTCATGGCTGCCTGGTGAGTTCTCTGTTATGGTAGTGGCACACAGAGGTGAAGCGACGCACAAAGAACAAAGATTGGAAGTGATTGCATAAAGCACTTTATTTCCACGGAGGAGGAGTTATATATCATTGCACTTTTTAAAGGAACTGTGGCACTATATGGACATAAGCAATATTTAAGGAGTCACTGGTTTTTACATTAGAATATACACTTGTATAATGGCTATTTGCACTTTATATAATTATGTAAGAGATGTATGTCTTGGGAGATATGTGGTCAGCGGTACTTTCACTGAATACAATGTAAATCACTATCTAGTATTACCATTTATCACTCACAATATGCAGTGCTTACATAGATATAAAAAGTGCAAACAACTCTTATGCATAAAGTGCAATTTCTAATATATAAACACAACTCCATAAATGTGTAAGTGCTTCCTATATGTCCTTCAACTCAATACATCGGTCCATAAAGTGCAACATTTCCTTCACGCAAAAGTGCAATGATATATAACATTTTCTTTGTGTAAATAAAGTGCTTCATGCAAATCCAACACTTCCAATCACAGTTCTTTGTGCTCCACTTCACCACTGCTGCTGAGAACTCACCAGACTGCCATGACCTTCTCACTTAAGAATTGGTCTATATGCGCTTGTTGATATGTGTAAGGTTACCACTCCGGTATATTACTTCAGCACACTCCTCAGTAATGACCCCGACAAAGGTAGCATGTGTTTAGGAGGGAGAAAGAGACTCCAATATTGTAAAATACCCTTTATTAAAATCTCACATAACAAACGTAAAAACACTAATTATCCTGCTCACATTTAATAGTACATTGCACCCTGCACATGGGTTTAAACATTTGATTTCATACCTGGCCCACCTGGTCTCTCATCACTGGGGCCTCCTCACAGTACAAGCGTGTCTCACCACTTCCTGGTCACAGAGCCGTCACTTCCTGTAGCTCCGCCTTGACGTATGTTTCATCGTGCTGACATCATCAGGGCGACAACTCTTCTGGGAAGGCTGTCCACAAGGTTTAGGAGTGTGTCTATGGGAATATTTGACCATTCTTCGAAAAGCCCATTTGTGAGCCCAGGCACTGATGTAGGACGAAAAGGCCTGGCTCACAGTCTCCGCTCTAATTCACCCCAAAGGTGTTCTATCAGGTTGAGGTCAGGACTCTGTGCAGGCCAGTCAAGTTCTTCCATCCATGTCTTTATGGACCATGCTTTGTGCACTGGTGCGCAGTCATGTTGGAACAGGAAAGGGCCATCCCCAAACCGTTCCCACAAAGTTGGGAGCATGATATTGTCCAAAATGTCCAGGTATGCTGACATCTTAAAGAGTTCCCTTCACTGGAACTAAGGGGCCAAGCCCAACCTCTGTAAAAACAACCCCACACCACAATCCCCCCTCCACCAAACTTTGCACTTGGCACAATGCAGTGAGGCAAGTACTGTTCTCCTGGAAAATGCCAAACCCAGCCACGACCATCGGATTGCCAGACAGAGAAGCATGATTCCTCACTTCAAAGAACACATCTCCACTGCTCTATAGTACAGTGGCAGCTTGCTTTACACCACTGCATCCGACACTTTGCATGGCACGTGGTGATGTAAGTCTTGGATGCAGCTGCTCAGCCACGCAAACCCATTCCATGCAGCTCTCTATGCACTGTTGTTGTGCTAATCTGAAGGCCACATGAAGTTTGGAGGTCTTTAGCTATTGACTCTGCAGACAGTTGAAGACTTCTGCGCACTGTGCACTTCAGCATGCGCTGACCCCACTCTGCCATTTTACATGGCCTACCACTTTGTGGCTGAGTTGATGTTGGTACCACGCTTGAATTCACTGAGCTCCTGAGAGCGACCCATTCTTTCACAAATGTTTGTAGAAGCAGTCTGCATGCCTAGGTGCTTGATGTTATACACCTGTGGTCATGGAGGTGATTAGAACACCTGAATCCAATGATTCGGAGGGGGGGTCCCAAAACATTCGGCAATATCAGGAATATGAAATAGTGGGTTTACATCTTCTTTAACCTATGTCACATCAGCACCAATGATGCTTCACTTCAGCTTTGTGGCCAATATTTGCATAAGTAAAGACATCTTTTTTTTCCCAGTTATGTCTGTAGTGCTGACAAAATCCAAAAGATCCGATGCTGATACATGATTGTCAATACAAGGATACAATAATGCTCCAAACTAGCTGTCTGTTTGTCCATCTATCTAGCCTTTTACACACGAACAAACTCATCTATCTTAAGAAAATCTAATAATGCATAGACTGTATGACGCGGATTGTGTTTTATTTCATTTCCTGAGTGGCTGCATAATGATTTGCTGACAGTAGAAATGAGAGTGAGATGAGCATAGAAAATACTCAAGGGAGACGATGAATGCAGAAGGGTTGGGGGGGGGGGGGGGAGGACTTGGAGCTAGAAAAATATTAGAGGGCAGATGAGAGAAAAGGTATTACACAGCAGAGATGATGATTTTCCAACAGAAAAAGGCCGGCTACTAAATGAAGACAGCACATTTCCGGGTAAGGATGGTGAAAGATATGGAGATTCAAGGCAGAGAACTGAGAGACATACGGCAGAAGCAGATACACATGGGAGAATGTCTTCAGAGACCGTAACCAAGGACACCCACAGATCTCCTCTGCCACCATATGCCTCAATCAAAAAATTCATCTATATCACCATGCCAAGTACATGCTAAAAGAAAAAGAATGCCACAATGCAATCAGCAATGACTATGTGCCTGCCAGAGATGTGACGTATAATGATGATGAGTATTTAGACACTGACAAAATGTTAAATGGTAGAGATGTGAAATATTCTATTATATACTCCAATAGAGAAAGTGCAGCAGTGTATGATGAGCTGATTTACAGTGCAAAGAAACATGGAACTATTACAGCTACACAATTATATCTATTGTTTCACAAAGCAGGTTGAAAATAGTAAGGTAACATCTCATTGGCCACAGAAGGTAAATGGTTCTATTTTTCCTGTTTTCTTTTCACAAGTCACCCTAGGACATTTATTAAAAACTGGATCAAAGAAAATGAAAAAGCAACTACTCAGGTTCTCTCTTTCAATCTACACAATTGGTTGCCACCAGCTTTGCCTTCCTTGCACTTTGTTCCAGGGTTTCAGAAACAGCTTCTAAAAGTCCATAGCTAATGATAAAAAACATTGTACTGTGCGGTGTTCATTTTTCTTTTTAACACTGCACACACAATGGGGTTGATTTGCTAAAACTGGAGAGTTTGCATAGAAACCAATCAGCTTCCAGTTTTTTGGTCAAAGCTTTATTGAACAAGCTGAAGTTAGAAGCTGATTGGCTACCATGCACAGCTGCACCAGGCTTAGCATTCTCCAGTTGTAGTAAATCAACCCCACTGATGTTGGTTAATTTGGCAAAAAACACACATAGCCTTAGGCTGGCCATACACTATACAATTTTCTTACAATTTTCTGCCCAATTTCCTTTAGATTTACCCTCAACTATGTAGTGCAAGGGCCTGCTTAATTGGATACAATTGAACCTGTTTAGGTTTGACCTCCTGTTATATGTTTTTTGGTAAATCTTAACCAAAAATCTCAAGAAAATTGTACAATGTATGGCTAGCCTTACCTTCAACTATGTAGTGCAAGGGCCTGCCTAACTGGACACAGATGAAAGTGTTGTTTAGGTTTGACCTCATATTATATGGTTTTTGGTAAATCTAAAGCAAAATTCTCAAGAAAATTGTATAATGTATGGTCAGCCTTATTCTGTAAACACCTCCTGATTCTTAAGTGCTAATTCTAAAATGCAGTGCCTGTTCTAGTAGTCCAACCGCAGTATGCTATCAGTTACTGCACTGAGGTATTAAGAGCCCTTAAGACATATTTAAATCATTATTAAATAGGAATTTTGACTGAAAAGATACATGATTACCATTTACATAATCCAAAGGTTAAAAATCCTGATACAATCCATAATGGTTGTTTAACAATGTTATACAACCAAATGGTATGTAAGATGTGTATGTCCCTATGCTGTAGACATTACATTTATATTGCAGCTTAGATGATTTGTATCTATAGAGGGAGTGAGAGAGAGAGAGAGAGAGAGAGAGAGTGAGATGTGCTGCATAGTGCTGCTGCTGAATACATATGCATTATTATTGTACATCCTCTGAGCTATAGAAGATGTAATGTCAGCTGTACATGCATTGAGTATATTAATATTGTATATGTGCTCAGTATGTAGGAACTATGCTGAGTACCCCTGCATCATCACTGGATGATCTGCACCACATATAGGGCAGTTATACTACAGGCTTGGGATGACACTGTACCTGCAAGAGGAATGGCAACAATGGAAAAATTATGGTTGCGTGCGTGCGCGTGTGTGTGTGTATGGGGGGGGGGGTTCTGGAGATAAAACGACCCTGCCTACAGAATGGTAGTATAAAAGACGATAATGTTATCTGAACACAGAGAGTTATTGATCTGAGGATCAGCATCAGACAGTGGGGGAGGGGTAGAGAGGATGGTAATTCTGGAAATAGGGAGAGGAGAGATGCAGCACACACAGAGGGAGCCAAAAGAATAAATGTACAGACGAGAGACTGGAGCAAAGCTGTAAAGACGTAATTTACAAAGATTTTTTGGAGCTAAATATTATAATATATATATATATATATATATATATACACACACACATACTGTATACACATGAAACCGACAACATAGTTCTGGTTGACCTTTGAAAAACTACACTAGTGATCATGAATTTAAGGCCTCGTTCACACCATACTTGCAGAAAAACAGATGGAATCGTATGCGAAGATTTCACTTGCAGTGGTATCAGTACATCAGTTTTCATGCACGCTTCAATGAGTTTTATACACGTTGCAAATTCCTGCGCAGAAAAAATCTGCACGTGATACTAGTGTTGTGGTGTGAACAGGGCACATAGAGAACAATTTATTTTGTTGTGCCCTTGCAGAACCCATGCAGAAAACTGATGTCTCTGCGCCGTGGTGCGAACGGGCACTATTTGTAAATAAAAGCGAAACTAAACTCATTGATTTAGCATTTTAAAAAAAAACAGTTACATTCAAGGCATGCGGGAATGCTCACTCTCACATTTGCTTGTATTCTCAGCCAAACTGTCAAACCATCAACTGGCTGGTGTCATAACTGATTGCATGTGCAGCACCATGGAGGCTGCAGCTTTTACTTTAACAGAAACAAATTTTGTGTAATCTTCTACACCAATAAAGCAGCATCGTTGAGAATGTACCTTCTGAAGCCTGTACTGGGTCTCTGTTTCAGTGATAGGCTGCTGGCAGAAGTATTTTTGTATAGACATTTTTAATATCATGGTTATTGTATGGGAGAGAGAGCAAGGAGCCCAGAGGAGTTGTATTGGTGACAGCTCCACTGCATCATAGGTAGGGCCATGCTTACTGCATTCATTTCCAGACCTAAAGTGGAACTAAACCCTTCTATCCTTTACACCCCGGGAAACAGCCATCTTAGCCTCTGTTTAATCTGCAGTTGCCATGTTGCTTCATGTGTGATCAGTTGTGACACCAACCATTTGATGGCTTGACAGTTCTGTTGAGAGAACTAGAACCTATGACAGTTATTAATCATGGCATGCCTTTTGGGAAACCATTACATTGATGGGTTTAGTTCCACTTTAAAGGTTTGTACCACTTTCTATCCTTGTGATGACCACACCAGGGGCGGACTGACCATTTGGAAACTTGGGCACTGCCCGAGGGCCCAGGGTCAGTAGGGGGCCCCATGAGATGCCCCTGGTACCTTTTTCATAGGCTTTTTTGAGTTTGGGCAAGGACACTGGGGCCCCATGATCCCCTATTGCCCGAGGGCCCCATGAGTTGTCAGTCTGCCCCTGGCCCACACAAGAAGTGGTATAAGGGGTATCAGGGTATGAGCCTCTCTTGGACAGGAAAGAACTGACAGCAATAAACATTTTCAGAAGCACCCTAAGCCATAGACAGATCAAAATTCAACTAAACCCTGTTGAATTAGATGAACTTCGATCCATGTGTGGCCATCCCTGTTCTACAGAATCAATGGTTAGACCAGACAAGCTGAAAAACGTTTGTTAATCATCAGCTGCAGCGTACAGCAAATGCTTCTACATACTTGTAAGTACCAGTTATTTTCCTTTGTACCTAATGGCCAAATGGAATGGAAGGAGACCCATGCTTTACCCTGCATGGGTTCCTTTGAGTTTGAATTTTGGCTGAGTATACCTTTAAGGTGCCATACTGTTCTGGGACCCTTTGTCCCGCATCCTCCATTGGATGTTTGCCATAGATTTCCATGGGTCATACACCTAAACTGATAGACCTAGTTTAAAAATATGTTTGCCTTTAACATTAGAATTTGAAATTAATGTAATTTCCTGAGGGAAAACCAAATTCACTGTTTGAAATTCTACAGTTCAAGAAAAAATGTCCATCCTTCTCTTTCAAACTCTCTCATTGCCATGGCCAAAAATGATTGTCAAATTGACCCCACTAACGATTAGATAATCAAATGAATGTTCTTAAAACAAAACATTTCTAAAAAAAATTCTAATACTGTATAGCCAGTTTTTTGGCAGGCAAACACACTATGTATGATGCGTGGCAAGGGACTTTATGAGCAAAATCTATGAGACAGACACTGTGAAAGATACTTACACAGGTTATCAAAAGAATTCAACTCTCTACTCAGCTGACAATCTAAAAGGAACATTCTGCTAGAAGCTAATTAGAGGTAGTTTTTTTTTTCAAAAGTATTGATTCACCACAGGGCATTATTCAATTTTCATTAATAAATTATTGCTTTTAAGTATTACTAGGTTAAAATCACATTATGGTTATATAGCAGCATCTCAGTAAGTGAAGGTAAGTGAAGTCCTGATGAAGGTGACCTACAGTATTTACTTTTTTGATGAGGCACAACAGGCTTCATTTATCACAGAATGAAGTGAAGTGAAATAAATCTGTGTTAACCACTTCCCATCTGGCCCATGTACATAAACGGTCAGACGGGAGCAGTGCAGGAGCGGGTGGCCATTTATAAACGGCACAGCGATCCGGTGCCCGCTGTATGGGACCTCTGTGTGAGGTCCCCATTCATGTGATCTCTGATTGGCCAATCAGTGATCACAGGAACAGTAGTAAACAAGATGTCACTTCCTGACATCATTGCTTACTACTAGTGAAATCTGTGAATGATCACAGACGTCACATGGTACAAGGCTATTTAGAACAGCCTTGTACCATGTACAAGAATGCAGCCAGAGAGAAGGAGAAATGATTGCTTTTCCAGCCTTTATGGGTGTAAAAGCAATCAGTGTACAAAAAGAAAAAAAAATCTTCATCACTCCCCACAAGTAGTACAGTGTCACTATGGTGACACTGTACTGCTAGGGTGACGGTATGTAAAAAAAACAAAAAGAAACCCCATAAATAATAATATAAAAAAAATATATATAAAAACATTTTTTGAAAAATTATAATTTTTGGTTATAAACTTATTTTGGTTATTTTTTTTTTTACTAAAAAGGTATATTAATATATTTTGGCCAAGATTTATGAAGAAAGGTTATTTATTTGCAAAATTTTATAAGAAAAATACTTTTTTTCAAAATGTTTGGACTTTTTCATTTATATAGCAAAAAAATAAAAATCCCAGTGGTGAATAAATACTTCCAAAATAAAGTTTTATCTGTCTCAAAAAATGCTAAAAAATTAATATGGGTACAGTGTTGCATGACCGCGCAATTGTCAGCTGAAAATTGGCCTGGACAGGAAGGGGGTGAAAGTGCTCAGATTTGAAGTGGTTAAAGAGGATGGGAACCCTGAGGCCCCTTTCAGATAAAGGAGCCTATCAGGTCCTCCTGTCAGTTTTTCAGGCAGACCTGATCAAACCAGTTAAAGATAGTTATTTAGAGGTTGTATAATAAATTACCATATCACCCAGTAGATGGCCTCCATTCAGTAGCCAAAAAAGACATGCACAAAAAGGGGGGGTTGTGAAAAGAAATTCACAGAGAAAGTGGCTACATTATGAACAGAGTGTGACAATCAGAAACATTTCCAAAAATTATGCTTTATTACATATACAAGTTTGACATTTGGGCAATCGCCCTGGTTTACCATCACCTCAGTATGAGACAATACACACAGACCTAAAACCATATAAAATGACACCAAAACCGGTCCAAATACTTGTGCAACAAAGACAGTGACTACTAGAGCCTAAAGTCTTTGTAGCACTGGCTCAGAGGTGAACACTTCCCACAGGAGGTGTATGCAAAAATTATACCATAGGTATACCATGTAACATGTTGTAGATATGTAGACATATGCTACTACCAAAATGGTTATATCCCAAGCAGGGAGTGTCAAAACATTACACTATAGATATAAAATATCACATGTATGCAGTGCAGCAAGCACAGTATGCGTCAAAAAGAGAAGCATGCCTCTATGCCTATAAGAGACAAAAAATAAATGTCATATATAAAATGCAGTACACTCCTATGCCGCCACATGAGGTTGAGGCCCATTCATCTGTAATATAAGCGACTGTTTCCTTAGGGCTCTTAAATGAGAATAAGCCCCATATGTTACCAGGATGGAAGGATAGATGCAAATAGCAGAGCACTGCTTGAAATGGTTTCTTCACCACTAAATGTGGACTACACACCACTTTCTGTAAGGAAAACAAGACAAATCCCAATAAATCTTCTGCCTGTTGAGATACACATGGTATATCCTGTTTCCTATGAAAAGCACCATGATGTCCCCATCCTGTAGTGAAACAAACAATATGTGGAAAGTCACTGGAAGAGCTTTACTCTATATAAGATGTATAGGTTATATCGATCACTGAGGACCATATAACTAATGTCCTGTAACAGTCCACTCACCACCTGCGCAATAAATAGTAGGAGAGGAGAAGATGTCCTTCATAGGTACTGCCTTACAAGGCCAGAGAGGCCAGGGAACAACCGCTGACATCAGCCGATATACCGCGTGTTCCAGCCTCTTCTCGGCGCCTGTGCTGCTTAAGCCTGCTTCGTGGCATGTGAAGATGGCTTCCTCCTTGTAGGTCAGCGTGCGTTCCACCTAGTGCGCATGACCGGAAGTGACGTTACTGACGCATGACGTCAACGCGTTTCGCCGATGGGCGTATCTCACTCAGCTTCGTCAGAACCAATGAGATTCCTGCATTCCAATTTTCTATTTATAGTGGGTTAAAACCCACCCATTTATGCAAAAATTAACTTGCAGTTATTCCCATTGGAAGAAAAAAAAGAATTTTAATTGAATTTAATAATGACCAACAGCTGTGCTAAGTATTTAGCCCCCTTTTTTTCTTCCAATGGGAATAACTGCAAGTTAATTTTTGCATAAATGGGTGGGTTTTAACCCACTATAAATAGAAAATTGGAATGCAGGAATCTCATTGGTCCTGACGAAGCTGAGTGAGATACGCCCATCGGCGAAACGCGTTGACGTCATACGTCAGATACGTCACTTCCGGTCATGCGCACTAGGTGGAACGCACGCTGACCTACAAGGAGGAAGCCATCTCCACATGCCACGAGGCAGGCTTAAGCAGCACAGGCGCCGAGAAGAGGCTGGAACACGCGGTATATCGGCTGATGTCAGCGGTTGTTCCCTGGCCTCTCTGGCCTTGTAAGGCAGTACCTATGAAGGACATCTTCTCCTCTCCTACTATTTATTGCGCAGGTGGTGAGTGGACTGTTACAGGACATTAGTTATATGGTCCTCAGTGATCGATATAACCTATACATCTTATATAGAGTAAAGGTCTTCCAGTGACTTTCCACATATTGTTTGTTTCACTACAGGATGGGGACATCATGGTGCTTTTCATAGGAAACAGGATATACCATGTGTATCTCAACAGGCAGAAGATTTATTGGGATTTGTCTTGTTTTCCTTACAGAAAGTGGTGTGTAGTCCACATTTAGTGGTGAAGAAACCATTTCAAGCAGTGCTCTGCTATTTGCATCTATCCTTCCATCCTGGTAACATATGGGGCTTATTCTCATTTAAGAGCCCTAAGGAAACAGTCGCTTATATTACAGATGAATGGGCCCCAACCACATGTGCCGGCATAGGAGTGTACTGCATTTTATATATGACATTTATTTTTTGTCTCTTACAGGCCTAGAGGCATGCTTCTCTTTTTGACGCATACTGTGCTTGCTGCACTGCATACATGTGATATTTTATATCTATAGTGTAATGTTTTGACACTCCCTGCTTGGGATATAACCATTTTGGTAGTAGCATATGTCTACATGTTTACAACATGTTACATGGTATACCTATGGTATAATTTTTGCATACACCTCCTGTGGGAAGTGTTCACCTGTGAGCCAGTGCTACAAAGACTTTAGGCTCTAGTAGTCACTGTCTTTGTTGCACAAGTATTTGGACCGGTTTTGGTGTCATTTTATATGGTTTTAGGTCTGTGTGTATTGTCTCATACTGAGGTGATGGTAAACCAGGGCGATTGCCCAAATGTCAAACTTGTATATGTAATAAAGCATAATTTTTGGAAATGTTTCTGATTGTCACACTCTGTTCATAATGTAGCCACTTTCTCTGTGAATTTCTTTTCACAACCCCCCCTTTTTTTAGACCTGATCAAACCCTCTTTTCAGCCCTGTGGACCAGTGGGTATAAACGGACTTGTGCGATCAGTGACTTACAGCGGGACTGCAGCAGGCATTCTGACACTGGGGGGAACTGACTCGGTGTCACTGACATCCCCAGTGACACCAATAGAGTGATCAGTGCTAATAAAGAGCACGGACACTTTTTTAACCTTGTATAAAAGGTAAGAAAGTTAATTTCTAAAACGAAGCAAAAGCAGTTATGGTGCCTGCATAGTTATAACTGTATTAGAAAGTAGTGATGGGCTGAACACCCCTGTGTTTGGTTCGCAGTCAAACGTTCCAAGCTAATGAATGTTTGTCCTCAAACTTCAAACTCAATGCAAGTCTATGGGACTTGAACTTGTAAATTCAAAAATTCCCATTTTGAAGGTTTATATGCAAGGTTTTGGCCATAAAAGGGGTATGGAGACTGCCAGGAGGAAAATGAAAAAAAGGTCAAATAAGTACAGTTTTTAAAGGGGCAGTAATTTTTTATTGCTTAAAGTAAAAAAAAAAACAAAAAATAAAAATTCCATTAAATATCATGCCTGGGGGGGTCCCCTTAAACTACCTGCAAAGTTGCACATCTGTATAGGCCTGTGCTGGATCCAGGGTCTGGTAGGAATTTAAGGGGGACCCCACGCCCCCCCCCCCACTTTTGGGTGTGGGGTTCCCCTCAAAGTTCTATCAGGACTTTTTTTTGTACATTTTTTACTGTGGGGTCTCTCCTAACCCTCCTGCCAGACCTAAAGGGTCTGGTAGGGATTGGGGGGGCAATCTGTTCTTTGTTTTGTTAATGTATTTTTTGCTTTATTTTTATTTATTTTTTAAATATTTTTTTCAATTATTATTTATTGATTTTTTTTTTCTGGGAGAGTAGTCTCCCCTGTCTTCTGCAGTGTCCAGCAACACACTACACAAGGCTGCTGTGTAATTGTGTCACAGTGCATTGTGCTGTGATTGGCCAAAGCATTACAGTCAGGTGGATTGCTTTGGCCAATCATGGCTCCGACAATGCACCGTGAGAGCAAAACGCAGTGGGGGGCGCTGGGCAGGCGAACAACCCGCAGAACGCCCTTGCTGTTCGTGCATTCGCCAAACACACGAACAGCTGATGTTCAAGTTGAATTTATGTTCAATTCTCACATCACGTTCAGCACTATTAGAAAGTGTCTATGACATAGCATACTCACAACTACTTTAATATGTTAAAGCTTATATGAGTTTAGTTACATGATTTACATTTACTAAACTTAAAAAGGTATTTATGTATAATGGAAAACACAACCTCCCCTTCACATAAATAGGTGTTTTAGATTCATACAGGTCCTCTTTCTTCATTTCACCATATGCCACAGTTTAGCAACAGGAGCCCCAAGTGTGAAGTAGTCAAAACTATACCCAAATTAGTTTTTGGTTAGAAGGAAAATAAAGAAAAGACCTGGTGGAAGTGTAAATGAATGAGGTTCACACCTTCTGAGATAGACACCAAACATTTCTCCTGAGAAACAATCTTCTGAATACATTTCAAGCCTCCTTTCATCTTATACATACCTTTGAATAATTATGTTTTGTACATCATAACAGGCCACTGACAATAATCTTGTGTATTTTTACTTAACTTCCCGGTTTTCCTTCCCAAACCTTAATTATGTGATGGTTTGTATGCTTCATCATAATCTTGGAAATCTGAATACCACTATTATGTTTGGTAATTATGCAAATTTGAGTGAGCTATCTTGCATACTTGATACATTTATTGTTAATGTATGTTATACTGTAGAAAGGATAGCTTTCATGCTGGCATGGTGCTTTATAAACATGTACTTTCACTCATTATTATGAGGATTCACACCTGTAAAAGTCTACTTTTGTCTAGTTTATTGCAAGCTCCTAGATTTCATACCTGCCAATTGGGGTCCACTAGTCAAATTTAATTCCTGTGGACTGTTTGCGCTTGGTCATCCTCTGCATTCCAACTCCAGATTAGGGATGGAGTGACACAAAGACCAATGTACAACTGGTAAGATGATAGTATAGCTGATAACCCAGGAGTATAGCAAATTACCTGCAAGGGCTAGTCTTCTCTTTGTATAGTGTTAGCTTGTTAAATTATATGCATGAACAAGAACTGCCTTCTTGGTGACTATATACAGGCCCTTTTTTGCTTTACAAAAACAGTGTATTTAGTATATGTAAAATGTTATTTGAAATATAATGTTTATATGGTGAGTAGATAGATAGATAAATAGATAGATATTTGGGGGTATTTATCTCAGTGGTAGAAGCATTTTTAGTGAGACCAAACTGTGGTTCAGGGCTTGCCAGCTTACTTTTACTAAAGAATTAAAATTCATCAAAAATTAGTTCATGCACCATCGAAAACAGGTAATGAAAATAATGCCAGGCCATCTGACTCTCCCTTCAGCAGTGCCATTGCTTAGACATCAGCCTTGGCTGTTGGCTGGTCCCCTAGACCATCTTACATGGTACATCAGTGTTCATTCAGCTCACCCAGCTCTCTCAGTCTTGACTCTCTCATCCCTATGGACAGCGAATCTCCAGCATGGAGTGCTGTCTCTTCAGTGGAGCACACCTGTCTCCTAATGGGAGCTCTGAGCTATGGCTAGGTTCATTATAAGAAATGTGCACACCTGCACTCAAACTGGGTTGGAGACTAATTCCCTCGCAAAACTTTTCAAAGTCTCCAAACTCCAGAACCCAATCCAGGAATACCAAAACCAGAATAAAAGCTGTTTTCGCCACTCATAATCCATATTCTGGAACCACCCAACTCTGCATAAATGTGAACCCTGTATCATATCTACTTCCATATTCACAGGGCCTCGCACTGTCACATATATATATATATACACACACACTGTATAGTCATGTATAATAATAATTCATGACAAACTTTTTCCAGACAAAAAAAATCTTATCAATACCTTTTTTTCATTAGTTTACAAACAATCACATGGCCTCTATGAGGATCTGCATCCTGAGCTCAAGGAGGGGGGATTTACCATGCTAGGATAGTCCTGTATCTGTGGCTAGCATGCTCAGAAGGAAACATAATGAAGGGAACTGGCAGGATCACCAGATTTGTAATGTGAAATAAAAAAGGCTCACTAAGAGCATACTGGGGAAAAAGGAAATGAATCCCCAACTATACAACTTAAAATTAAGGTCTAACAAGTTGGCATACAATTTAAACCAGAAGTATTCAAGCTAAGCAGTTTTTATGAACACTTTAGCTACTATAGTCACATTTTGGTGAAACAATAATTACACATGATATTCTTCCCCTCTCTAAAGTGCCTTTCAGTGGAATTATTTAAACCCAGACCTTCACTTACTGTAGAATGTTCTATCCAGAGAGAAAAAAAACTGCTAAAAATGAATTAAATAACACCCCCCCCCCAAAAAAAAATCTTTTTTTCTTGGTGCCTTGCTTGTTAGACCTGTTATTGGCACTATTTGGAGCTCTGATTCAGAAAATTGCATTAGCTACACTGCATCAGCTCTAGTTTTTTAGATATGGTTGAATTTATATAATTTTTTAGTGAGTTTTTGAAACGATCTTGCTTATTAACTTGTTCTTCTGTTGCCTAGTTTGTGTTTTTGCATTGAAGTTGTCAGATGTAGCGAGAGAGTGTTTTATGTACTTCCAACTGTAACATTGGGTTAGAAACATTGGATTCTAAAGTGTAAGTTATTAACTGTATATATGTTATGATTATATAGCAGGTGTGTGTACATTGCTATTCATATAGTTTCATTTTTGCAGATCATGCACCGTAGAGGTTATGGCTTTTAATGTGTTTGTTTCATGCTACAATGAGATTACATAAAACACTACATTAAAATATCCTTATTTTTGACAGTCGAAGAGTGGTATATGGCATTTATGCTGTATCTCAAAAAGAAGAGTTGATAGGGAAATTTAGTGCCATTTTTTTAATCAGTATAGAGGGGTATAGAGAATAGGTGATAGCAGCTCACTCACTAGGTTCTGTGGAGCGCAGGGGGATTTCTATATATTTTTTCTGTTGAGTGGCTCAAATATACCCAGGAACAGGTCTAATACTCGAGGCACCAAAATTTGTTAGACTGTGTAATAAATGTATTGTATGTAATGTATATTATGAGCAGTATAACCTTTTTTTCAAAATTCACTTTTGAGGTGACCAACTTTGGAAGTTTAGTTCAAATGTGTGCACTTTAAACACAATGGTTACATTTATTTGCTAATTCTTGCTAGCGTTCCCTATAATTGTTGTAATGTAACTCTTGGCACATATATCTATGTGTTTCCTATGCTCTTCAGCTCTATCTAGTAACCATAATGTGGTATTGTACTACTGCCCATAATAAAGCAAAATTCATTCAGTAAACAGCCTAAAGAACATTTGTTTTTGCCCAATCCACACAGAACAAATGTGCATGCAGATTTACTAGGCATATTCTTATACAATTTTTAAAAATAAATAGACCATATGTTGCAGTTCATGTTCAGGTAAAAGTGGCATTCTCTCCAAATTGAGAGAATTTGATTCAGGAATGCTTGAATTGAAGGATTGCATTTCAATGGCTATTCATAATGTGCAAGTCCTCTGCAGCAGCCATTCAGTGGCTGGGGATGAGCAGGGATGTGGCATGCTATAAATATGTCTCCCCCTATGCACTCTGAACACCACGTTTGTAGTGACAGACATCCTATTGGATGCTAGAGAGCCCTTGATATATGGCCCTATCCATGACCTTTAAATATTACAGCCACCAGACATGCACAGAATGGGGATCTAGCTAGTTTGATCAATTCTGTGCTGAGGAGATAAATAGGATTTTTTGGGGGGGAATACTTGGATCCTTCTGCTGCGTGGGGCATTTTCCTACTGCTGCATGGAGCATATTCAACAGAGATTGGCTCCTAAAACAACTGTAGATAAACAAAGCTGTAATAGGGCTTGTCACGGTATAGGGACCCCTGCCAAATGGCCAAATTACATTACGGTGGCTTCCCCCCTCCCGCCCAGCTGGCTGCATGTCCTCCACTGCCCTAAATCATTTCTTGCACCAGTCCCTCTGATGTCCCCGGGGGTCCAGTGTCATCCTGGCTCCCTCCCTGTGTCCCCTGTCGCCAGCCCGATTCCTCCCTGTACTCCAGTGACCGCCCCCTCCACCTCTCATCCTGCCGCCGTGGGATGAGAGGTGCTGCTTTCACCACCCCTGCTACTGTCTTCTCCCTCCCCGGCCGCGGCCGGAGAGGAGAAGGTGGCGAGACTCACACCTCTCCGCGGCGAGGCGCGAGCCTCCCGCAGGGATGTTCTGGGCTACGGTGTCTCGCTGACGCCACCTCAGCCCTGTCATCCGCAGCGCGGGCACAGGAAGTTCCGCTCCGAGTCGTTGTTCACCACTGCACCAGCCACCGAAGGAGCCCAGCTGCGGCGGGACCTTTGGGGGACAGACTCTGCTGACCCCCCTAGCCAAACGGGGAACCGCACCCACAGCTGCCTAAGACGTCAGAGCAGGGGAGAGATTGCCTGCTAGCTGCCCAAGACCCCCAGTCCAGGGGAGGGATTGTCTGCCAGCTTCCAGAGACCCCCAGCAGGGGAGAGATTGCCTGCTAGCTGCCCAAGACCCCCAGTCCAGGGGAGGGATTGCCTGCCAGCTGCCAGAGACCCCCAGACGAGGGGAGAGATTGCCTGCTAGCTGCCCGAGACCCCCAGTCCAGGGGAGTGATTACCTGCTAGCTGCCTGAGACCCCCAGCACAGGGGAGAGATTGCCTGCCAGCTGCCTGAGGACTCAGCCCAGAAGGGGAGACCACCCGCATGATCCGGACTCCAACAGGTACCTGTGTTCCACTTTCTATCCCTGGGAGACCAGGCACCCTGTCGGATCCGTGAGTATATGCATTCTCCCTGTTTTACCTGAACTGTTCCTGTACTGATCCCCCACCCCCCTGTTGGATTACAGTTGCTACAGAGACTCTTCCTTGGCTTTCGGGGTTGGACTATAAGTGTTTTAGCCCCTCCTTGCTACCCTGTACTGGCGAATTTACCCTCCCTGCAAGTTCCTCTATTGCGTGACTGTCATCTGTTTGTCTCAATAAAGCTTTTTGCGTTTGCCATCTACTCTGTGTGTTCTGTCCTGCCTACCCTCCGTCACAGGGCTACACAGCTTCCAAAGGGCCAGGCATGTCTGCCATTTCTTAGCATCCCTTTCAAGATTCTACTGAAGTTTTAAAGATTTAGTAAAGTGGATGAACCAGCATGAATCACTTTAAACCACCTCCACCTCTTCCCTTCCCTTTCCCTCACCTGAACCACAAAAAAAAATACCCTCCAAAAAGGAGCTTCTCCCTCCGCACTGAGACTAGGCTACTTTTTAAACATAATTTGATAAAACAAAAACTCTCTTTTCCCCCAGTTTACACTATAACGTTTTGCTGTCTCTCTGCTTCAAAAAATTACAATATTAAAATGCTAAAACAATACAAATTTACAGTAAATATTAAGACATAAAAATTACAATCTACAACAAAGTTATTCCTCCCTGCCCATTGTTAATGCACACCATGGTCACGACTGTGTCAAAATCGCCTCAACCTGGTATCCAACCGAATATACCACTAATGCATTTCACCTCATTTAGGGCTTAATTGTACTAAACAAAATGTGTGAGAGAGGTGTTCTGCCTTGTGTGGAGACCAGGCTGAAGCCATTTTGATACAGTTCTGACCATAGTTTGCAAGACCATAGTTTGTGGAGAGGCGCCATTTTGTTGTAGACTCAGGCCCAAGTTTGTCGAGCCCTTGGAAGCCAAACCAGCACCTGGCAACAGGAACTGAGCTAGCCAAAACTACATACTGGGGCATTGGAGCAGTACTGTTTTGTTTTTCAAGAACCACTTTTACATCAAAATACAATATTTTGAAAGTAGGGGTGGGTGACACCAGCATGGGTCCTGGCACCTCCTCCTCCTTGTCTTCTTTGAGGCCTTTATCAAGAACACACTCTCTACCTGACTTTCAACACTATTTGGACCTCCAAAGCCATTGCAGGCAGGTGCGATCACAGGTTGGTGGTTTCCACCAATTAAGATAATAAATAGATAAAATTAAAAAAATACATACGCACATAAATGAAAATACAAAGAGATACAATGTAAACGTTTTACAATTAAAACTTAAATAAATAATAAAAAATATATATTTTGAGACTTCAAGGGTCTTCTGTCTCTTTTTTGGAGAATACCCCTCCACAGGCTTTTTGACACCCTCTTAGATCCAAGGTACAAGATGAAAATGGCCAGTCGCATGCCACCGCATGAGAGGGAGGACATAATGTTTCACTATGCAAAGGTGCTTGTACAAAGCCTTTCCTAAGGGCAGCAGAGAAGCCTCTGCTACCCAGTGCAGCTCTGCTACCCATGGTGGAAAAAAAGGTAGCAGCAGTAGCACCACCAGCTGGGGATATCTAACAGAGGTGTTGCAAACATTCTTCAGGCAGCGGTGAGCAGACCTGACCCCAGGTAGCATTTCTATGTACAGCTTGTCCACAATGGTCAACAAGTTCATTGTCTCAAGTTCAGACACCAACAGCTTCAGAAGTATGTAAAGACCACATCAGGGGCGGACTGACAACTCATGGGCCCCCCGGGCAATAGGGGATCATGGGGCCCCTGTGTCCTCGCCCAAACTCAAACCACACCCAAAAAAGCCTATGAATGGTACCAGAGGCATCTCATAGGGCTCCCTACTGACCCCGGGCCCTCGGGCAGTGCCAGAGTTCCCAAATGGTCAGTCCGCCCCTAGACCACATGCATTAATGGGTGGATCACTGGCTTGAACTTGCAGAACATGTGCTAGAGGTGCCGATCTGCCCTGCTGAAAGTGTCTTTTTAGAAAGGGAGCTAGAAACATGAAAGAGTAACAGCAGAAAAAAGTGATCCATCCAAGTCCAAGCTTCAACTACTCTTGGTAAAATTATACTTTCTAAGATGAGTTATGAACTTTCCTCCTGCTAGTTTAAGGTCATGTCCCCATGTTCTTGATTTGGGTTCATATTGAAAATGCTACCCTCCTGAACCTTATTCACCCCCTTGTTATATTTGAAAGTTTCAGTTATGTCTTTCTGTTCCCTTTCCTCCAGACTGTACATATTAAGTTCCTGAATTCTCTCGTGATGTTTTATTCTTCAGACCTTTCACCATTTGGAGTCATTATATCTTATCAATATCTTTTTGTACATGAGGACTCCAGAACTGGACACAGTATTCCATATGAAGTATATATGGTAATCAGGGCCTCTTTTTTTCCTGCTGGTGACCCCTCTAGGGATGAATCCTAGACTTTTATTCACTTTTCCCACTGCCTGGTCATACTGTTTGTTCATTCTGCAATCATGTGAAATAAGTACCCCCAAATCTATTTCCTCTGTAGTGCTAGCCAACACTGTACCCCAATATTGTTCTCTGTCAAGGGATTAATTTCCCTATGTGCATTATTTTACATTTAGTAACAATAAACTTCAGTTTCCACTGCTTTGACAAATGGCAAATCTCGTTCCATGTTACAGACACTTCCAGGGATCTCAACCCTATTGCACACCTTTGTGTCATCAGCAAAACACATACCTTACCCAGCAAGCCTTTAGTTATATAAACCTACATAGAGATTTAATAGAACGGGACCTAGTACAGAGCCATGTAGTCTCTGTTCCAAATTAATTCAATTTACAACCATACTCTGGTATCTTTCCTTTAGTAAACTAAATAATCACTGAATCTCCAAGCAAAATTCAGCAAAGCTGGATGTGTGGTGACTGACAGACTCATCCACCTGTCCACAAGCAATGGTCACCACCTGAATTTTATCAAAGTGAACCAGGCTTGAATCTACACACCACTTGACAGCATCCACCAATTAGCTGCCACATATAGCTCATGAAATTAAAGACACACACTGTTCTTGTTAGGTGGTGGTGCAGCAACTTCATATAGTGTATCTGTAATAATTCTGATTTCTAAATTAATGGTGCAGGCCACCTATCCCAGTGCCAACCTAGGCAATTCTCCCCTCAAAAAGAAAATCAATCTATAAATAGATAAATACATGAAATAAACAAAAATATAAAAAATTTAAAATACAGAAATGTAACCCTTTAAAAATATATATTTCTTCTGTTATGAAGATGGCTTAAAGTACCTTCTGCCTGACCATTTATGTTTGGGAGTGCTGCTGTCCAAATGTTACCATGGCCAGGCTAATTGATTTTTTTTTTATGTTGTTGTTGTTGTTGTTAACAAGACAGCTATTTGTGCTTCGTAATGCCATGTTAACCTACAAACCCAGACGTCTGAAGCTTAAATTTTGGTTATCATCACAGATGTCTACTGTAAAGTCAATTTCTGTTTTTAGCTTGCAATCCTTTTTACAACTACTAAGAAAACAACCCTTTTACTCACTGACAATGATGAAATAAGAAGTTTTTGGGAAGCAAAACTAAGGGCTGCCCTGAACACAAAGGACAAAGAGCACATGACAGGGTGGGCTGGAAGGCAGGAGAAGAGTTAAGAGTTGGTGAGGAATAGTTTAAGAATAAGACATAGGGAGCAGGGTAGAGGTGGTCATAGCTTAGGGAAACCTTGAGGATGAACAGACAGCGTGGTGAGCAATTAAGCCCATTCACCCACTCTCTTGGTAGATGTGTGAATATGGATATGATTAGCTGTGTATACATTTGGGAAAATTAGGTATGGGAAGAGAAAGGGGGTCTTGAGGGGCATGTCATACTTTTGTCACAGCATTGGCAGATCCTTGATGGTGCCAAAAAGTAAGATCGTTAAAGTAAAGTTTGGACAACTGGTTTAACCTTAATGGTCACAAATATGTTTAATTATATGGTATTCATGAAGGAAGTACTAAGGTTTATTCCAGGTGAATAATAATGTAAAATTACTGGTGTGTACCCATCGAGCTGGTTGTCTATGGCCAGTGGCCAGGACAGGTTTCCAATGGAACATGACACTGGATGGCACTGTCAAGGACCTGGCTTAAATGGTTGTATTTTAATTCCTATATGTTTTTAAAGAATTGGCGTCTAAATGTTGTTATTGTTATTGTTACTATTTATTAAAAGCTGTGGCCATAATATTCCAGCAAAAATAATTTGTCTCATATTGTATCGTTTGCAATGTTTAATGTGTTTGGCTTTGACGTTCAATATCACTTTCAGTCCTACGTGAGTCATATGCGGCTAATACTTTTTGCTAACCTCCCAGCAGTTGACGCTCATTGTACAAGAAAAAAAGCCTTTTAATTTGACTTACATTTCTTTGAAAATTTTTCATGAGGTGCTTCTGATGTGTAAAAACAAAAGGTATTAACATTTTTTTGGCATATAGAGCAAAGTATACACTGCCAACATGACAGTCAGTGTTGGGAAACCCCAAAATCACTCCTAGTGATTCCTTAACAGTGTACACAATTAAGGGACCCCACAAAGCTGTAATTTGAAGGCCTAGTGTATTCGCATGCTGCCCCTTCCAAAACAATGTACATATTTTTCCACTTTTGTTAAATAGCAACTTGTTTCTTACAAGTGGTGGGCTTCTTGTACAATTTTGCTTCATTTGACTGCTATAGTTTTCCTCCAGAGCCCCCCCCCCCCAAAAAAAAAACCCACCAGACTTTTTTCCTCATTGACTTCAGTGAGGTTCAAATTTGATTTCTTATTGAATCCCATACATTCCTGAATCTTCCTAATCATATACTGTATTTTGGTCTCTTAGGCCGAACTGTGCGTGAAGCGAACAGAGGCATATTCAAGCAACACTATGCGTTAGAACATAACTAAAAGTGAGGTGCAGCTTGGCATTGGTAAACAACAGAGACATTTCCAGGAACAAACCTAAAAAATCAGGCATAGTTTGGAAATAAGGGATTTTTGTCAAATAAGATCTAGTACACAAAAACATATCCTGTATTGAACTGACACAAAAATACTAAATCAGAGAGTCTCATATTACAACAAAGCTGAACATGCTTTGCTCTCTCATGCATAAGGCCCAAGAATTTGTTTGGTAGTCACTAAGCCAAGGTTCACACCTTCTGCTTCTTTATGTGCTTTCGGTGAATTTTTGCAGCATGTTTATGATGCATTGCAATGAGTTTTTCATGAGATTTCTTAATTTTTGGGGAGTTTTAGTCAATGGCCAGCTATAAAATGTGTTTTTTTTGCATAGTTAGCAAAAACGTTTGTATGCAGATCTGAACCGTCTCTTTGTGATAACATTTTTCCCTTTCTGTTCCGGTTTTATCCCCTTGTTAAGTGGTCTTCCGGTTCTACCTTTTTTAAAGCTGTATATGTTTAGCACCTGTTATGTAGACAGGCATTCTACACTGTTTGTTTAGGGTAATGTGAACTTGTAGTCTTTCACTTCTCTAGATTTCATACTGTGCTGTTGTGCTGTGCTGTAGAGTTTTGTTGTGGGTGGGGAAAACCAGGTGCCAGACTGTCTGGTGGGGGTGAAGGGGGCAGGGATTATTGCCAGCATGTGTTGTATAAACTGAGCTGTGTTCAAAAAAGCATTCATTCATTCACTCTACATGAAATTCCGACTCGTGGTTTGGGATATCGGGGAAAGATTGTCTTTGAGCTCTAATACCCGCCTTGGCAGAGTGCTGGAAGACTTGCCGGAAAAGGGGACCATTGGCTGAGATGCATCGCTCCTCACAAGGAAGCCTAGGCGGAACTATTCCGCCACAGCAGAGGTGTCCTTTTAATTGGCATACATTGACATAAGCATTTAAGTTATGACCAAAAGAGAGCTATGTTTGCTTTTTTTCAGTGTGATCAAGTACCTGTCCCAATCTTTGTACAACTCATGGGTAGTGTCCTGCTATGTCCTCTCACTTTTGGTGCAATTTTTGTAAGTACAGTGATCATGTAAGAAACATGTCAACTATGCTGTGATCTTCCAACTTCCTTATGTGCAGCCTGTAGAGAGTAAATGTTGCTAGGAGTTGTCTTGTCATACTATCAAACACATCAACGCAGCACGCAATTGCATTTTTTATGCACTTCTAATGAAGTCTATAGACTCAAAACTCACCATCCATCACTAATAGAAGTGCCTGCATCGCTTTTAAAATTGCACTGCGGAAAAGGGCATAGGTGTGAATGGGCTCCATAGAACAGAATGAGAAATGGCTTGTTTTGCAGAGTTGTGCTTCAGTAAACGTGCAACAAATCGCACAAGGGTGAATCCAGGGTGAATTACCATAAAGTGTGTAGGCCTGAGGCCATTAGGCCAATGGAAGTAAGCCACAGCTTTTCTTTGGCTATATTTGGTCACACAATGAAAAGTGTATCACTTTGAATTCCACAGTTTTGGACAGTTACCTATAAATCAGAACCATTGTAAGGAACTTTGCAAACTTCTTTCTTGCATTTAATTTGCTTTAAAGGGTAAAGCCCTTTCATGGAATAAAGAAAATAGCAAATAAAAAAATAAATAATACAGTATACAGTATTAAGTATATAAGTAATACAGTATACAATTGCTACAGAAGCCATTATGTAATAGAATGTTACTAAAAATGACTTTTCCTCTTCAGTCTAAAGCACTGCAAGTTTCTGTAAAACTCAATGCAATATGGCAACCTGGACGCATTCTGTACACCTTTGGTTTATGGATCAACCCTCCGAAATGTAATTTCCAGCATGTGTGATTGGCTCACTGATTTTCCCATAAGTCTGCACTAAGATACAAGTCACATTCTAGGCATTTTCATTTTTGGTGGGAAATTCCAAAAGGGTAATCGGGTCTAGAGGGATACTATCAGTGTATCATTCCACATTGGAACCATGCAAGTGCATCAGCTGATTAATAATAAAAAAGTAACTCCCATTTGGAATCATGTTGCACATTGACATTAACAAACAAACAAACAAACAGCATTTTCTTCAGAGCAACAAAATGTAGGAATCTGCATCAAAGTTTGGCAAATTCTTGCAATGATTACATACATTGATAACCAAGATGCAATTGTTGTTTTTTTTTCTCAACAAGCATGGAGTTATTGTTTAGGAGCGAACAAAAAGGGTCTAACCAATGCAAATCCTTGCTATCACCCATCTTTCCATTCTCCCATACATGCAGGAGGGAGAACAGAGGTACATCAATGAAGGCATCTCCTGGTCCCTTTTGCTTTAAGATGGTTAACTCTTGCAGGGAATGCCTTCTTTCACTACATGCTGAAATTGTTTTGTTTTCTGCTTACATACAGTATGCTGATTGACACACTGGTTCTGTATAGACAGCACACTGTAACCCTACAGACATTATCATTGTATGGCTCCAGGCACTGAAGGCATTGAGTCAGCTAAGTATGTGGAAATGTATGACATTTCAATCTTATTACAATGTTCAGTTACCCTTTACACCACATACTGTATCTTTATTTTATGACATATACATTTAATATAAAAACATACTTAAAGCACACCTAAAGTCAAACACTAACTTGAATTCCATTGCTTCAAGCTGCAGTTCCCTTACAAAAAGCCAGCTATAACACTGAAATAGTTACCCATCAGCTAATGCTGGCTCTCTTCGGTTTCCACTGGCTGATATCTTACGGCTCTGTGTGAGGCAAAGGCATTAATTGGCAACCTCTGCCTGAAAGCATCCAGTCAGTGCCTTTGCCCTACACAGCACTACAGCAAATAAGTGGAAGTGAAGGTACCCACCAATGGTACACAAAAAGGACCCACACCAATTAAAGGTAAGTATTTCAGTGCTCTGTCAACTACCGACAATCAGGAGCTGGTAGGACAGACTGTCAATGATGTCAGCATTGTGCAACCAATTACAGTGCCGCATGATCAGGACCCCCTTCTACTGGCCTTCCATTGGTGTGAAGGGTTACACTGACATTTGATTTGTTGCTATGGTTTACTGTGCTTTGTACATCATCATTGCTCTTTTCGCTGATTCAATTGTATCCCAAACAGGAAAAAGAACACACAAAGTAAACTTGAAAGACATTTATTTGGCACACTTACCTTTCAGAGGAGGTAATGGTGTCAGCTCCTGCTGCTTGCTCTGGTAGCGGAATTGTGAAGAACTATGTGATCTGCGCTGGCGGGAACGGCGGAGAGAACGGCGGGAAAATCCATCCACCTTATCGGCTGCCAGAACAGGGGACAAGCCTGGAGAGGATGGACTGGTAGGAGTGACAGGAAGTTTGGTCTCCATTAGTGTGTACAAAACAGCCACAAAAAAGGCCCAGGTGGTTGTTAGTGCAGCTGAGGATGAAGAACACACCCTTGGGAATAACTAATAGTCTAGACCCAGGTGGGTCTTAATGGAAACAGGGTTGGCCATGTGGAGCAGATGGAAAGGCTGAAACAAAGAGAGATTTCGATGGTTATTTTCATTTTACTGGCAGCAGAAAAAAACAGAACAGAAATTGCATATCATGTGACCAAATGTAAAACGTACACTAATTGAAAATCATCATTGGTAACTGTAGCATTATGATTTAAAGGATAATACGTAAGTGTAGATGTCTTTACAAAAAGCACCTTCTTAAACAGTGCCACTCATACATTTAGATATGTTCGGACTTGTATGCATAGCTTTAGGAGAAATGCAGGTTGTAACCCATACAGATTACACCTAAAACCTATACATACCATTATAACTAAAGCACATCTCAATGTATAAAAGATGTGTCCTTGTGAACTATCAGATCCACTGTTTCTGTCCTCTCTGTGTATTACAGCCTGGGTTAACACAGGAGTAAAGGCAAGCTGTACACATGCCTCAGTGCATATAAAAATGGCAGAAGCTTTGGCTAGTATAATGTAACTCACTACGTATTATTCAATTCTGGATGGATTCTGGGCTGGGCGGATTCATATTCATTATGTGCTAGGTAATTATCAATTTAAAAAAATGGAAAAAAAGTCACAAGGACTGGGAGAAGGCAAAAGAAAAATTTGCTGGTCCTGTTATTCTCTCAGAGGCCTAAATGGTTTTGTACAGTGTATAATAATCCAAACCTATTGAATACATGCAAGTAGTACTAGCACCTGCTTTACGTGTAACGACAAACAAAGTTATGTTAGTTATGTTAGTTCAAACATACTGGATAACCATCTTTGAGTTTGGCACGTTGGAATTGGGTTTCTTTACATTGCCACTGAAAGGTATGTACGGTTAAAGCAGTGGTCTCCAAACTGCGGCCCGGGGGCCATATGCATCCCCTTGCTTGCTTTTATCTGGCCCCTGGGGCACTATTTCATCCACTGATACCAACAATGGGGCATAATCCCCCCACACACAGACACTGAGATCACTGAAGAGGCACAATTCCTCCCAATGTCACCAACAATTGGGCCCAATGACACCAATGATGGGATTTGCACCCCCCCCCCCGCAGATAAAACAGGGAGAAGTTTCCCTGTACTATATGTCAGATTTGAAAACGGCCATGTCACTCATTCACAGAGTTCTGTGAGTGAGTGCCTACAAGTCCCGACAGTCTTAGCGGATGTGGGCTTGTAGTTTTCAATCAGCTACCATGGTGCTGTGGAGCGCTGTGATAGTTCATTGAAGCTTCCTGTCAGTATATCTGCATGGCATCAGCGATCTACCGATCGCTGGTGCAATGTTTTCCAGGCTCCTTTGGACAAAATTAATAAATGCACATTTTTTTACCTACAAAAAAATGTGCATTTATTATTTTTGTCCAAAAGGTGAACTTATCCTTTAACATCACTGATAAGGGTATTCCAATCAATTATGAACTGGATTTCTCTATTACTTTAGCAAACCTTGGTTCACACTGTACACCACATGTGAATCACACCGGAACCCCTCCACATTCCTGTGCAATTCACATGCGATGCAGTGCAATTTGAGCCCATTCATTTTGAACTGGCTCAAATCACACAGCACCGCACCAAAGACATGTATGCACCTTTTTTTTGGAGCTGCACCGCAACTGGATTGCATCATTTTGTACCATGAGATCTGGTGCAGGCAAATGTACTGTGTTTGCAACCTTCGTTTGGGGTGTTGTGAACTTTGTATTGACACCCGCAACAGATTGCAAGGCAGTGCAATTGGAATGCGATCAGGGGACATGTATACAAATTGTTGTGTTTCTCACACCACATTAGTGTGAACCTATGCTAACTCTTTTTAACCCTTATGCTGCTAGCATTGGTAAATAGATAAGAAAGTATATTATATTTTCTTGTTTTAGCCTTTTTTTACATTTCATCAGCTGTTTCCTGGTGTCTGGCCTAGGCCAAAATGATTCCACTCATGGGTTTTCATGGGTATTCTTTTCTTTCATCTGGAGGAGGTGTTTTCTCAGCTAAGCAGGCCCTCCTGCCTGCATGCCTGAGATAAGGGCAGATGAATTCCAGTAAATGCTACATCATCCGCCATAGCTAGAAATGCTTGAGGGGTTTCAATGTGATTTTTCAATATAACAAACATAGAGATAGATGGATAGGTGAGTGTGCTTTGGATATTAAAAATAAACTAAATAGTATTTTCAGTTTGTGCTTTTCAGATACAATTTAGTTTCACTGTAATTAATAGATGAAAAGAACCATAATGTCCTACAATTTCAGATAAAGCTCACTTTTCAAAGCAGAGAATCTCCTAAAAAAAATGAATAGTGTTTGGTTACCATAAATATACCAGCCATCAGATACATCAGCTTGGCCTATTATAGCTGATGAGGAGCGGTGATGGTATTCTTTGGGAAAGATATTCCTGCAGGAGTCCTCTTAGTAAATTGATGGGTGACCCAGCTGTTGACCACAAGAATTAACTTTGTGGCATGCTGCATAAAGACGGTTTATTCCTTTTGACTGACAGTGAACCTTACTGCTTGCTAAAATGAACATTTCTTTCAATACAGTACAGTAAAATGCATTGTATGTCCATTGCGGTGTGCTGCAGTGCGGGTGCATTGCCCTCTACTTGTAATAGTACATTGGGGTGCTGTGCAAAATCACTTGCCTTGCAGTGTGGCAAGTATGTGGGGTTACACTATAAAATGCACATTTTACCCCACATTACCAAAATGCAAAGATGTGAATGGGCCCCCTAGAGCTACACTAACGATTACATCTCTCAGCTACTGAATTATTTAAAAGCTTATTGACAGTTATCTTATTGATCTCAGTGCTGCAAATGAGCTGACAGACAAAAAGTAGTTAAATCTCTCCATAACAAAGATATCTATTTGCCAATGTAGCCCTAGGATAAGTTTTTGGGATTTTTTTTAAAGAATTTTGGACAGAAGATAAAAAACAAAGACACTGCAAACTAATTCAGTTTGCAACTCCTTCATTCACCAGTTGTCTGACAGCATGCACAGCTTGCTTTCCAGTGCATGTATCAACCAATGATCTATAGGCTGTCAAAATACAAATACAATCAAATGGATTATGAAAGTTGAGAACAAATTCATGAATTTTTTGGAAATATGCAGAAACAAAAGCAGTGAACTAGAATAGAACTTATACAGAGATATATTGAGAGATTGGAGGACTTTTTTGACTGCCGCTGAGCTTTGAATTGCCTGGGTTTGTGATGGTAGAGTATTCGGTAGGCAGTCTGGACCAAATTTGAAAATAATAATGATTAAAAGCATAATATACTTTGTATTTCACTAAGATTTCTTCCTATAAGATCAATGTTTTCTTGAATAGGTGCTGACATAAACAGAAAATAAGTTACAAAGTTTCTGCGTTTTATGGAAAATACAGTTGTGGCCATCATGTCATAATTTAGATCAGTTCCGAATATTAACTACACAGTTGATCATCTTACTTTAAAATACCTTTAATGTTGCTTGGGATTTGTTTAATAGACTTTTATGAATATAACAGGGTATGTCTTTAAATTTGATTGCACAAAAGTAGATAATGACAGGTGGGATCTCTTTGCACCCTTTTGGTCTGTTAAATAAACACCAAAAAGGTGCAAAGAGATCCCACCTGCTGTAAGCTCTGATCCCACCAATCAGTTTAAGGACAAGGGCATCTAGAGCCACGTGCAAACATGCCAAACTGTGCCCCCCCCCCTCTCAGATGTATGAGAATTATGTGTCAGTAAAAAAACCCCCAACAAATTGAGCACTAATCCGCATGCTTACCCTCAAGCATAAATTTACACTCCTCCCAGCACAAATCTTTGACCCTCCCACCCCAGCTCAAATCTTCTCTCTCCCCAAATCCCTCTAGCTCAGAACCTGCCAAAATAAAAAAAAAATAAAAAAATAAAAATCGCTCTTTTTGAACAAGTCCTCTACCTCTCAAATTTCCTCTCTTAGTACACCCCCCCCCACCACACTCCAAATTCCCCCTCCCAGCACATATCCCCCCCTCCCCATCCCCAAATTTCCCCTCCTAGTACAAATACCACCCCCAGTCATCCCTACTAGCACAAATCCCCCCACCCAAAAATAACTTCTCCTCCTAGTGCAAATCCCCTGCCTCCATCAAATCATATCTTTCTTGCACAATCAACACAAATTCCCTCAAACCACCACTTCTAGCCCCCCCTCAATTCCCCCTCCTAACACAAATCCCCTTCCCCCAATGTCCTCATTATGCCTCCTCTCCTCACATGATATCACAGTACCCAGGGCAGCTACCTTCCTGCCCACCCCTTGTCCCAGCCCTGATACAAATGTATTTTTTAGTGATTATAAAACTGCATGACTGGAAACTGACAAGCAGCACAAAAGCCCACAACCATCCCAAACTTATTCTAGCTTTGGATGGATGATGAATGGGTTTCAACATCTGTGAGGTTTTACCTGCTATCTGGATACCCATGGATGAGATTTTCCTCACTTACTGTTCTTCTGTTACTGGGACTGGGGGAGATTTCCCATTCCTTCCTGTACCAGTGACAGCCTTTCATACTCTGGCACACAGGGTGTCAGCAGGACAGGAAGTGAGAGGAAATCTTTGCAACATAGACATAAATAAAAAAACCTTAGAGTTCTAAACCTACCTCACTTTATCCCAAACTAAAAGCAGTTTTGGCTAAAGCTGGACGTCTTTTACTAATTTTCTAAAATTATGAAGGCAAATATTAGACATTCTTCCAGTTAAAAAAAAACACATAATAAAACAACATTTAGTAGTAGAAGTACTTGGTAGGATTAAGGACTGACTAGCCTTTTAGACTTGCAATATTTTTAAAAATTAAAGTATGAAAATTTTTAATTCAGTGTACACTAAAACATTTTGGGATTTGAAAGTGAGCCTGTGGGAATCCTGACCTCATTTTGCCCAGGAATGAACATGAAATCAGTGACGTTTGAGAAGTCTGAACTACTGTAGTGTCCTTTATACTTGCTCAAGGTCTGTAGTGCACTAAGTAGTTAAAATAGGATTATGATAAAAGCCTCAAACCTTTACTCCTCATGCACACTGGATGTTTTTACAGCTGCTGTTTTTGGCTTTTGGTTTTTTTTTCTACAGCTGGTAAACTCCGCAGCATGTTATCCTACGTGTCCATGCAAACATAGACTGTATTCAGCGTTTTTTGGCTGGAAAAAAAACCCAAGAACTAGTGGGTTTCTAGAGTTTTTTAGCTGTAAAAACGCTCTAACGCTGAAAAACGCGGCAAAATATGGTAAAACATGGCACACCGGTGTTTTTGGATGTCTTTGTGAGCAAATGAAAACATTTTTCTTTTGGTAAAAAAAGCTAAAAATTGCAAACGCAGAAAAAGCGGCTAATCGCTAATGCAAAAATGCTGAAAAACTTGCGTTTGTAATGTGACTTTACACAGTTAACGTTACCAGCGTTATTAAAACGCCCCGTGTGCATGGAGCCTTAAAGTGACTGTCAACTACAACTGCCTAAAGAATATTCTGCATCCGACACTTCTGGGAGTGTCAACTGCTTGGTCTCTCCCCTCGTGCTCTGATTCCTTCTGCCAGTCTCTACGTCACTAGAGGATACACTAGTGATGTAGGGAGGCTGACTGATGAGACCTCAGTGCAGGACCAGAAGTTTCAGATGCAATAGAATCTTTAGGCAGCAGTAGCTCCTAATAAAGCACAGATTTTCTGCATGAATAAGTACACTGCATTCTTTTACAAGTTTGTCTAAACTTTCTTTTTAACTTACATGGTCAAATCAGTAATTGTAGCTCCCATATTCCTATCCTTCCTGGTTACCCTTACATTTTTTTTGCATTGTAGGTTTACCCCTAATTTTTTATCAGGTAAAGAAAAATAATAAGTGTAGATGATTGGAGATACAGTACTAATATTATTATACAGGATTTATATAGCGCCAACAATTTGTGCAGCGCTTTACAAAATGAATACTATGCAAGCCTATGACTCTCTAGTTTGTATAGATGTATTTATTATGTACTGTACATGTATATGCTATGTGTTCACATCTGATTTTTTACTTTGCCACAATTTTTTTACATTACCTTTACTGCTGTCACAAAGAGAGAAGCATGCCCATTATGTTGCAGTTTACCATGCTGTCTTCAGACAGGCTTGTCACCCACTGAGGGGCCAAATGAACAATGAGATGGGTTGGGTTCACAATATGCCAATGGTCTAGCAGGAAGGATTTTAGGAGACAGTTTCTCTTTGTGAAAGTGGCTGCCAGTTTTTCAGATCTCAGGTTGCTCAGGTTTGCTTGAAAGGACCAGGAGCTGATATGACTAAGAGACAACACTCTTAATTTAACAGCCAATATGGCCATTCCCATTAAATATTAGCAAATAAACTCATAGCACTGGCAGGAAATAAAGGTTAAAGACATGACAATATTTGATTTTAACTGCAATAAAGTACCTTGATCGTTTTTAGTATTTTTTCTGTAAAGGGAAAAATGACCCCTCTGTGCATAGAATGTTGCAGTTGACAGTGAGTGCAGTGAAAGACAATGAATGGCTCCAAAAGTGCAAGATCAGTTTTACATGTGGTATTAAATTGCATTGGTATGATCCCAGATGCTTACATTGTTATATCCAAGCCTAGGAGTGAGGTTTTGAGTGCAATTGGAATCCTGCATACATAAAGAGCACACAGCATGGGGCATCAGTATCCCCCCCCCCCCCCGCCATGCTTTGAAATAATTTATGACAGCTTCTGGGCTAAGTGTGCGTGTGTATCTAGCTGAGCAATATTAAGCCTTATGGGCTCTGGAGCAGCTGTCCTCTATGCCCTGTGGTAGTTATGCAATGGGGTGAGCTAATTTAAAGAATATATTCACCTGTTTTACACAAGTTCATTTTGATGCCAAGCATTCCCCCACCACTGTCCCCACCTTTTCTTTGGTGCCCTGCTGCCAGAGCCAAAAAAAATTAAGTATTTTTGAGTATGAAGAAAAATGTGACCCACTTCCTATACTCTCATGAGGCAGAGTTGCTGACTGGTCCAATGCTATCACATGGGGGCGGAGGGGGAGTCCTTACCTCTGTGTAAAGCTACTCTGTCTGAAAAACTGACCTGATTGGACATTCCATTCATCTTTACGGACTGGCGGGTGTAAATGGACTTGTGAGCAAGTCCTCCATTCCGATCTGCTAAAACAAACAGAAGGGGACCCATTCTCCTCCATGTAGGTGGATCAGAGGGCAGTTGGGTGTAAACGGACAACTGGTCCGTTTACACCCAGCTGGCCATAGAGCAGAGCGGGCTTTGTCTATGCCTGCTCTACATAAACTGAGTGGGCACGGACCTGTCATTTGCCCGCTCTGCTCTGGTCAGCAGGGGATCAGAGGACAGATCCCCTGCTGAGCAAATTGGATTCTGCCCCATGTGAAAGGGAAATGGATCATAAAGTGATACCTACCTAGGCAGCTCTGCTAATTAGATCAAAAAGTTCTGGTGATTTTTTTACCCTTGCCACACACGCACAAACACACACACACGAGCATAAAATCGGGAAGAATTTGGATGGTCTCAGACTTGAATGGGTTAAAAATGACAAACATTTACCGTATATCCCCATATTACTATCAGACTTCAGAACATGATAGCAAAGCGATCCACTAAAATGCCTGAATTGTGTTGCTTTGTCCTTTTGACGTAATAGCCTTCTTGCACACAGAACTGATGTTTGAACATCAGCATTTCTGGACATATTTTCTGGCATGTATTTCAGGCACTTTGCACTGTATATTGTAAACAATAGGCTGCATTTTAGATCAGTAGAAAAAAAAACATTTTATGCCTGAAAACTGAGCTTTTTCAGACAGCAGCGTGCAAGAGGCCTTATGATGAAATAAACTCTCATAGCCTCTCAACATTTAGTCTGGCACTCCTGTTTTTCCCTGTATCTCTTGGGATACACCCTCTAGAGGCTCTCATGTCGGAGAGTTGCCAACCAGGGCCCTGGTACACTTTAATTTGGTTATATATTGACTTGTGAGATAAATCTACATTTGGATCCAGCGCCTCCTACATTGCCTCCTACCTCTCATCTCTCACTGATATTTATTGTTGTCTGTGCCCAAACCAGGCGGACCTCCTCTCACTTCCTATTTAGTTGACTCATATCAGATGAAAAAGGAAATTAATTGCGATCTCCTCAACTGACAGAGGTTCCAACCCTTCCCCGCTGAACTCAAAACTAAAAAAAAAGATCTGGCTGATGTTGAACTTTCAATGTGACCTACTTAATCAGCAGAGCCACAAAACAAAAATGTCCCATCTCTTAAGTTGGGTATACATGGATTCCTGATGAATCCACTGAAATTCATTCTGTGGGTGGCCTGTTGGTGCCACCTGGCTCAACAACAGTCGATTTTTCAATCGACTTTTGCTGAAGGAGTTGGGCAGAAAATTCTCAGCAGAACAGTTGCTGCATCCATTCAGATGCAGGCACGGTTTAGGTTTTCTGACAGCGAGCTGTCAGAATAACCAGCATTGCAGATTCGTCCATCCAGGCTGTGTAGTGTGGATGGGGGAATCAAGTGACTGGGCTGAATGGGAGAAATCTTAACATGTATGGATTGCTTTAATATGCTACAACAAAGATTAAAATAATACTTTAAGGAAGGAAATCTTTGGGCAGAGCAGAGTAGCTATATTGCATGTCATTCGGTAGTGGCATTACCTTTGCACACGTGCATAATGATTCATAGGGCTGAATTCACAAATACTATGGGCCACTCCCAACACCACAGGTAGAACTTACAGCTCCAACTTGCGTGCTACCTCCTTCTGCAAGGATGCTCTTTCCCGGGGTGCTGTTGGTATCCAATCTCTAAACTAATCCCTGCAGAATTAGGCCACGATCCTTCAAAATCAAGAAGCCAGATAACAGAAATTCACAAAGCTGCACACATATCCGGATAGCTTTGAACTCCTTCAAAACAGAGGCGGGGAATTTACACCTCTCAGCAGGATTCTTAGAAGTTAGTCTTCCTTAAGCTTCTAGAATGAAACAAGCAGGAGATCGAATCACAAAGCACCAACATGCAGCTTCTAAAACGATTGCTTCGATTTAAGACAGATGGGTTATACAATGAAATACAGCGTTCCTGAAAAAAAAATCACCTCCGTAGACTATGGAGTGAATAATACATGCACAAGCTTTACACAGCATCCGATATTCCCACAAGCTGAATTCTCTCTAGAACATGCGCTTGCAGTAGGTGGAACATATGAGGTCTGTACAATCCAGCAGAATAATGTATTCAGGAAATCAAAATTGACAGCCGGTATAGCGTGCTGAAGAAGTGCATGCCTAATTTTTAATAGGATGGGCGGCCTGGCAAGACTCTGGATTAACCCTTTGTGTACCTTTTCTCGTCCGGAGGCAACGGTCCAAAATCCCTTTGCAAAAAAAAAAAAAAAAAAGGATTAAAGCACTGTTATTTAGGCTTTGGCAATACTGACTCCTTTAGTGATACAATCACCTTTTCCCTTTTAGCTTCCCCATAGGATCAGGTGGTAGGAGCTTGAAACAATTGTACCATTGCATTCAAAGAAAGCGTAGACCCTCTGGTGGGACCTGTAATTCTGAGAAATTCTGCAGGATGGTGATGAAACAAAAAGCCGGCAAAGCAGGGATTGTCTGCAGTGAATAGGATCCTGGTTTCAGGATTCCCTCTGATTAAGGATTTTGCTTAGGCCCCTGTGACCCTCCTTTCTGCCATCCCGTCCTTGATCCATAGAAAACGTCTTCCTCTGATTTCAAAGATCTGCAGCGTCTCTTTTTCCAGGTAGAAGACAGATGCAATGCTTATATGGGATTAGTAAGATTTCCCTGTGGTTTTTTTTTTCTTCTTCCCCAATAACAGCAGTCTTGCTTTATCTGTAGCTGCAGGATCAGTACAATGACAAAACCCAAACCTATTCCTCCCCCCCCTGCACTTCTCCCAAATGTCATGTGACCATAAATGAGCAGGTCTATTGGCCTTTTAATAATAGGGTCTGCGTCACTGCTGGTGGGTGATGTCACTTCTCTATAAAACCATTGGCTGCAGGCATGCTGGATTTAAAGGGACAGTTGTCAGTGCTTCAGTGTGGCTGTGTGAAGAGGGAAGAATGAGTGTGTAAATATATATACATTCACATAGTGGTTAACTATGTGTGTCTAATTCATTGTGAGCTGGGAATGTGTACTTCTCCTTTGTGATATCCAGGGTGCATTGCTGTGTTTGTACAAGTCAGTGCATGCAGATCTCTGCATCAAGATTACAAATCTGCATTCACTTTTAGAATGGTAATTATTGCCATGCAAATTAGAGATTTCTTTTTTGACATAAATATAATACTACATACACATTCATTGGCATATTAATCACACAAATCTATTGTACTGTTGCTTCTAAAAATGATAATACAAATTATTTTGTATAATTACAAATCAGTTTATAATATCAGAAGGATTAAATGGCATTATATTAGGACAATGTTAGGGGCTTTTTATGCCATATATCATTTAACTGGACATGCACAGCCTTATCTTCTAAGCTTGAATGCTCCCCTGCAGGCATTAATGTCAAGGCAATATGATTCATGCTTGTATATCAGTCTCTCAATGTCAGCAAGAACAACCGTCTTTGAATTTTATATTTAGTATTGACAAATTAAATTATACCTAATGCCAGTCTTTTATTTTGGATAGAGTAGAGAAGGGTTAGAGCCTCTGCTAGTTTTTTGTCCCTGCTGGCAAGATTCATCCTCTGTATTTATCTTAGTGACTATTGTTGTCACTGGAACAGAAATAAAGGGGAAACCTTCCAATAGGGATACTTCTTTAGGGGGCAACTATCAAAGAGAGGTTTTCCCCTACTTTGAAGAGTTCCTCTCTCACTTCCTGTTGCGTATATATGAGAGCAAATGTTGGTAACTCTCTCTAACAGAACATAAACAGCAAAAAGAACAAAAACTTGCCAGGGTTTAACTTATCCAAAACCAAAAAAAGCTTTAGCTTAACTACTTTTGTTGGTTTAAAGCCACCTGATCGCTTTTACAGTACCAGAAAGGTGATGACCACCCCCCCCCCCCCACACACACACACCTCCTTTCCATCAGTGCTGGCTGTGGTGGTTCCCAGGATCTTCCATTCATCCAGGGAACCTGAGACTGTGATAAAATGCCTGATCACAATGTGCATGAAGAGATCAAGGAACATCCATTTTTCAAACTCCACTGTAAATGAAAGAACCCAATATGAACATGTATTATATCACTTTCAGGTTCAGGGCTGTCATTCCATAGCTACTGTGGCCAAGCTGCAGTGGAGGGCAAGGGAGATATTAAGGGTCTAAGAGGACCTGTCACCTGCTCATGCTGTCATATGAATGAAAAAAATGAAAACTAAATTAAATTGTAATAAATAAATAAACATTACAAAATATTTTAAAGCACCCCTTTCGCCTGCACATACAGTCAGGTCCATAAATATTGGGACATCGACACAATTCTAACATTTTTGGCTCAATACACCACCACAATGGATTTGAAATGAAATGAACAAGATGTGCTTTAACTGCAGACTGTCAGCTTTAATTTGAGGGTATTTACATCCAAATCAGGTGAACGGTGTAGGAATTACAACAGTTTGCATATGTGCCTCCCACTTGTTAAGGGACCAAAAGTAATGGGACAATTGGCTTCTCAGCTGTTCCATGGCCAGGTGTGTGTTATTCCCTCATTATCCCAATTACAATGAGCAGATAATAGGTCCAGAGTTCATTTCAAGTGTGCTATTTGCATTTGGAATATGTTGCTGTCAACTCTCAAGATGAGATCCAAAGAGCTGTCACTATCAGTGAAGCAAGCCATCATTAGGCTGAAAAAAACAAAACAAACCCATCAGAGAGATAGCAAAAACATTAGGTGTGGCCAAAACAACTGTTTGGAACATTCTTAAAAGGAAGGAACGCACCGGTGAGCTCAGCAACACCAAAAGACCCGGAAGACGACAGAAAACAACTGTGGTGGATGACCAAAGAATTCTTTCCCTGATGAAGAAAACGCCCTTCACAACAGTTGGCCAGATCAAGAACACTCTCCAGGAGGTAGGTGTATGTGTGTCAAAGTCAACAATCAAGAGAAGACTTCACCAGAGTGAATACAGAGGGTTCACCACAAGATGTAAACCATTGGTGAGCCTCAAAAACAGGAAGGCCAGATTAGAGTTTGCCAAACGACATCTAAAAAAGCCTTCACAGTTCTGGAACAACATCCTATGGACAGATGAGACCAAGATAAACTTGTACCAGAGTGATGGGAAGAGAAGAGTATGGAGAAGGAAAGGAACTGCTCATGATCCTAAGCATACCACCTCATCAGTGAAGCATGGTGGTGGTAGTGTCATGGCGTGGGCATGTATGGCTGCCAATGGAACTGGTTCTCTTGTATTTATTGATGATGTGACTGCTGACAAAAGCAGCAGAATGAATTCTGAAGTGTTTCGGGCAATATTATCTGCTCATATTCAGCCAAATGCTTCACAACTCATTGAATGCCGCTTCACAGTGCAGATGGACAATGACCCAAAGCATACTGCAAAAGCAATCAAAGAGTTTTTTAAGGGAAAGAAGTGGAATGTTATGCAATGGCCAAGTCAATCACCTGACCTGAATCCGATTGAGCATGCATTTCACTTGCTGAAGACAAAACTGTTGCAGTAGAGGCCTGGCAGAGGATCACCAGGGATGAAACCCAGCGTCTGGTGATGTCTATGCGTTCCAGACTTCAGGCTGTAATTGACTGCAAAGGATTTGCAACCAAGTATTAAAAAGTGAAAGTTTGATTTATGATTATTATTCTGTCCCATTACTTTTGGTCCCTTAACAAGTGGGAGGCACATATGCAAACTGTTGTAATTCCTACACCGTTCACCTAATTTGGATGTAAATACCCTCAAATTAAAGCTGACAGTCTGCAGTTAAAGCACATCTTGTTCGTTTCAATTCAAATCCATTGTGGTGGTGTATAGAGCCAAAAATGTTAGAATTGTGTCGATGTCCCAATATTTATGGACCTAACTGTACATGCAAATGAATATGGGGCACACACATGTATGTAATCTGCAACTGCAACACACATGTGAGGTATTGCTGCAAACATTAGAGTGGGAGCAATAATTCTAGGGTCATATTATACAGTTAACATATATGTAAACCCTTCAACAATCTACTCAGTTTAAAATAAAAATGAAAGGCAAAATATTTGTATATAACATTATAAATACCTTTTTTTATCACATAATCTCTGCTCTTAGCTGCATAAAGGGCATAGAGAGCTAGAGATGCAGAAACAGCAGCATATTGATCTTTCCAGTGAATGGCTGCGCGGGGTGGGTGTCAGCACAAGTCTTGGCCATTGGAAGCCAGGCAGACTGTTCTCCCAGCACAGCCAAAAAACCAGGCCACAATGAGATGAATGTGCTGTTATGCCTAGAATAGTCAGTTTGAAATAGAAAAGCAGGGAACTGCCAGGATCACTAGGTATTTCACACAAAAGAAACAATACAAAGAGAACAGGATACTTTACGTTGTACATTATCTTGTAAATAGTACAACAATCACATAACAGGAATATGAAATGTTGAGGTAACATATTCTTTAAATCTACACAGGTAACCTGTAAAGGCTTTTAAAGTGTTATCAGTAGACAATTTTGGGTATCATAGTATTTCGGCATTTCTAGGACGCATGCAGTTTTAAGGTGTGACATGTTTGATATCTATTTAGTCAACACAACCCCCTCTTTTTAATATACTGTGCCTGTGTGTAACAAAATTAATTTCAGGGTACTTTTTCTGTAAAAAATATGCATTTGATAAAAAGCTGCACAACTATTGACCAACCTAAAATTGCAACCGCCACCATTTAATTTTACAGGGCCTCTGCTTTAAAAAAATATATAAAGTTTGTGGGATTAAAGTCATCTTCCAGGAAAAAAATACTGATTTTGTGTGCAAAAAAATTAAAAAAAGACAAGTATTTAAATACAATTTAATGAAAACAAGTGAGAGAAATACACCTAAAGACATGGACATGCTAATTTCCTGTCTGCTCTGGCTTGAATACGTTTGAGCCTTTGACCTGAGACAAGCATGCTTATTAAACAGCCAGGGGAAAGTCAGAATTCCTAATCTGTAGTGTATGTTTGTTTCAGGTCAGTGCCTAAATAAATACCAACAGCATTAGAACAAACTGATAGCCAAGTAACTAGCATTTTCAGACAGCTAGGTCAGCAGTTGTAGCCTTCATATACTCTTGTTGCAGGTTTCCTTTAAAATTAATATACTGTACTTGGCAGATTTTCCAGCTCAAGGCACCTTAAGAAAAATGTGTAAACAAGAATATGTTAGCAGCAGTTGATTGTCATCTTATTAGTTAGTGTTCACTTTATCTAGTACAGCATCTCTAAACCTGTTTAATTGCATTGTATTCTACCACCAAGTTGCTTGTGACCGGTTTTCAGAGTGTTATTATAGAGTGGTAGCATACTAATGTTTAAGGTATGTGGGTGTGTTAGTGGGGTCCGACCAGTGTTAAGAGTTGTAGCAGAACAGAGGACCCATCATATTTAGTGGCTCCTGTGGGGGTAAGTGCTACAGAGTAATATTTACTTTAATTCCTCCCTGCCAGTTTGAGTTGTGGTGACCCATGCCCCAAAGTTGCACTTCTTGGTAGTCACCATCCTGTCTTTACACTTTCCCACTTGCTGGTGTCATCAGGTACAATACAAGACCAGCAGCCATGCCCCACCCTCATGAGGTGGCTGCTGGTTCTGTATTGTACTTGATGATGTAAGAGTGCTCACCACATTCCATAGTGGAGGCATTCAAATACATATAATATCATTACATAACAGTGGTTTAGCAGTCAGTTTCAGACAATTGAGTTGACAAGTCAGAGTTGGAAGTGTCCCATGATTCCCAAATCGCTTCAAAAGTGGTAACAGAGTTAGTATGCACAGCAGTAAGGTACTCCATTTTTCTAATTTCTGCTATTACCTTCTTCAATTCCGATTGTGTAGGTGGTGTTGTAGAAAGCCAATGCATGGGAATGGTTCTCCTGGCCACCATTAAAACGTGGGAGGAAAGTTTCCGTGCAGACTAGCAGAGGCCTAGAAAAGGTAGGCCCAACAGAAAGTGAATAGTCTCGAATTAAATAGAAGCCTACAAAAGTAACTGTAGGAGGCCAAGTGCAAAAATGTTTTTATGTACATATATAACTTCTTCTGCTGTCCACATCGCTGAACTGTAGTGGAGAGATTGTAGTGCTTGAGGATCCTGCAAAATCTTATACTTCCGAAAGGGTCAAATTCATGGTCCCCGGACATGCTCGTTGGTTCGATCCACCAGCTCTTACGTCACCACCGTCTCCTATAATGATGTACAGGTTGTCAAGAGGAAGAACTGAGTGCAGTGGGAACCAGGACATTAGCACCCTCTTAGTGTCTCCTGTCACTACTATCTCTTCACTAATGCAGAGATCAGCAGCATTGGCAGCAGGAGAGGTGCATATTCAATGTCTTCTTTGCAGGGAGGATCATATTGCAAGGGTTTATTTAAGCAACGGCCTCACTTTAATTGATTACAAGTTCTATCATGACTCTAACAAAATCCAAAAAATACCCTGAAAGTATGGTCTTCCCCCTGTACTTTCCAGTAAAAATCATACTTATTTACCCCATTCCTTAATCCCACAGTTTCCTTCTTTGATGCAATCGGTCCACTGAAACCTATTCTTGTCAGCACTTTGGCCTGCAGTTGCAGCTGTGACGTCATCATGCACAATGCAGGACCATCAGTTCTGCAGTGTAAGTTAGAATGACGAAGACCTGCTTACAACTTGGATTACTACAGCATTGGAGATGTATACCAGCTGCTGGGAGAGTGAATACTAAGGTTGAAAAGCGCTTTTTTTTACTTTTACCCTTGACAAAAAACCCTTTAACCCCTGCAGTGCCAAAGCTATATTCTGCCAACAGGTTTTCAAACCTTAAAATTAGGAATAATTAAAAAAAATATCTAGCATAAAGTGTACTTCAACACTGGTATTTGAATGAAAAAACAAATTAAAACTCAGGTGCAACTGGTCTCAGAGGCAATGAGATAAGAACTGAGCTGGGTTTCAGACCTTTATTTGATTGAGGTATGTACAGTCACCAACTAGCCTGAACAGTTTCATATGTGTGTTTGCAATGCAAAGTTTTGTTTATAGTAATTGCAGTGATAAAAATTTTTGCAACAATGTTTGGATCAGATGCCAGTCATAGAAGCATTTAACTTTAGGAAATCAGGTCCATATAACTTATTGATTGATCATTTATCGACTTGGTTTCATTTAGGGCCTGTATACATGGGCGTAGCTATCAAATGCTGGCTTTTATTTGCACATAGTGCAGCTCAAATGCATGTGTCCCAACACAAAAGGTTGTATTTGACCTTCTCTGCCTCACATGAAAATGCATCTTCAGTAGGATATGCTGTGTCCAGAGCAATGCAACGCAGATGGTGAAACTCAGCCTCAGAAAACTGTACCAATGATGTAAATGGGAATCTGCTGGGAGTGATCTTTTGCAATTCTGGCAAGACTTAAATTCAGTATTATATTAAAGTGGAAGTAAATTCCACTTTTTAACTTGCACCTTTAGGTAAGCCTATAATAAAGCTGTAGGTACAGCGAATAGCTGCTAAACTTGCATTGTTTAGGAGATATTCACACAGCATGGAGCCGGTGATGTCACCAGCGCCTGCGCTCTGAATGGACGACATACCCATGTTATACTTTAAAAGCTTCTTGACGTGGCTCCCACGAACCTGGAATGAAGACCGGGTGAAGATGAATGTGCCTGCTAGCCATGACGGTGATGTGGTGCAAACTTGTACATTATGACTTAAATTATGACTTAAACCTGCAGGAGCCCAATTTTTTTTTCAATTTTTGTGACGGTTTACTACGGCTTTAAGCCTGATCGCCCTTACATTGCATTTTGGTAACATGCAGTCAAATATGTTTTTATAGCATAGTACACACAATGAGAAAATCGGACAAACAAAACACATTTGGAGCAATAGTTCGATAATCTATTCGTTAGTACTTTCAAGAGCTGTTTCATGTGAAAATATCCGAAGGGAGAAGTATGAAAATTTTTCTTGTATGACCAAGACCACGCATGCTCAGAAATGAAAGAATACAATACATTATTATATTATTATTATACAGAATTTATATAGCGCCAACAGTTTTCACAGCGCTTTACAAAATGAAGGTAGACATAAGACATTACAGTTACAATACAATTTGATACAAGAGGAAACAGAGGGCCTGCTCGTTAGAGCTTACAATCTAAGCACTTTCAAAGTTGTATTCTGTTTTACAAGAATGTTTTAAATTTTAGTAACATATTCGTTTTCAATATGAGACTAGAATGCAAAAAAACAAAAACAAAGGATCATTCATCCAATATTCTCATGGTGTGTACTAGGCATTACTGTTTGCTACAACTCTGCATGGTGCATTTTGGTACCCCATCACACAAGCATAGTAGGTCTGGTTTTTCTTCCATTGTCATGCATTGGCATTTAAATCTAAATGTTTGAACTGCCTCAACACAATGTATTTTAACGCATAAATTACAGCTCCTTAAAGCAGAGCTCCACCCAAAAGCGGAAGTTCTGCTTTAATGACGCGTTCCCCACTCCCTGTTAAGGACTGGCACCTTTGGGGAGCCTAGGCGATCAGAAGAGGATGTTCTCCTCCCTCCCTCCCCCCCCACTTACCCTTGCAGTCTTCTGGGACACATGACAAGTCCCAGAAGATTGCGGGACCATTCACAATGCGCAGCACTGCTCGTGCATGTGCAGTGGGCATCCGGTTGTGAAGCCGCATGCTGCCACAGCTGGGTGCTCACTCTTAAGATGTCTGTGCCAAGGACAGAGGATTGCTGGTGAACATGGCTGGGGCAGGGGCGGAGTGACCATTTGGAAACTCGGGCACTGCCCGAGGGCCCGGGGTCAGTGGGGGGCACCATTATATGCCCCTGGTACCTTTTTCATAGGCTTTTTTGAGTTTGGGCAAGGACACAGAGGCCCCATGATCCCCTATTGCCCGAGGGCCCCATGAGTTGTCAGTCCGCCCCTGGGCTAGGGGGAGGACACCGCTGGATTGCGGGACAGGTGAATGGCTGTTTTTTTCAAAATCAGCAGCTACAGTTTTTGTAGCTGCTGACTTTTTTTTTATTTTTTTACAGGAGACTGGAGCTCTGCTTTATCTTTTGTGAAGTACCACTGGAATGTATGGGTGTGAAGGGGCCTAAGGCATATTGCATGTTGCTCTGACAACAATCACAAGTTCAAACACTGACTATATTGGACTGTACTGCTACTGAATTAAGACAGACATAACAACGCAATGAACAGTAATGGCATACGCTTTTATATAGAAGAAAATGTTTAATAAAAAGATACAATTACATAACTACACAGGCAACATAAAGTACAATATCACAAAATAATCAATATAACAAAAAATCTGTAGCTTCCTCACATACTATGAAACATACCATAAAATGTTTATGTTATGCCAAGAACAGAATAAATTGCAGTGGGTGGGAAGTGGGTAGTATAATGCATACACATATTGTGAAAATAAGATATATCCTGAATAGAGTATCCTGTGTACAACACAGAAATTGTTGACCAAAAAATCTGAAATAGGTTAAGTAATAAATGTTCAAACATCAAAGCATACATTATTGTGTAGTTATTTTACTATATACAGTACATTTTCTGATAAAAGTGTTTAATGTGATTGTAAGTAAAAGATAATTTAGACTCCACTCTGTCCTATATAAATCTCGTTTCACTTTGTTCAGATAGTAAGCGCACCCAATTATACAAGGTCAGTACATTGAGGGGGGATATCATCTTTGCTAAGGGGGTAGCAGGTGGATAACTTGACCTGGCCTTCACAGATCTTAGACCCCTGTGCTCATAAATCAGTTTTTTTAAGACAGAGTTTTATCATTCTCAATTTACCATTGGTTCACTGTATGTTGTAAATTGTAATACCTGTTTCCAGGATTTAGATTTAAGTGTTCTGACTATAAATAGAGTTTCATGTACAAACGCACAGGAGTAATGATCTAGTTGGTCTAGGATGCCCATCTAGTAGGGTTTGGGGTGTAATTTTACTGTGGAACTCATTTGATCACATAGAAATATTATTATTTTCAGAATTATTAGAGATGAGGGCTAGAGCAAAAAAGATGTAAGAGGCTATCATGCTCCTGTTTGCATTTGGCACATAGAAGATTATAAGAGGAAAATTAGACACAGTGATTCTTTAATGATCTATTAATCACAGTGCTTAAGAGTATATACAACATATCCATAATATATATATATATATATATATATATATATATATATATATATATATAATTTATTGATACAAATAGAAACTACATATATCATCAAGATTAAGGCCTTGTTCAAATATCACATAGTGGGAACGAGCATTACGAGCTATGTAATTTTCACATTGCGATTCTCATGCGATGCTGTGTCTCGCATAGGGCTAGCCCATTCATTTTCAGTCGACAAGCTTCATGTGATTTTTAAAGGCATCATGTTTGGGGTGCCATTGAAGGATAATGGCACTCAAATGTGTGTTGCAAATTTTGCAGCGACTGCCACGCGATTCCAAATCACGAAGTGTGAATGTGGCTTAAAAGTTGGTGCTGGGCAGTGAGCACAGGGCCCACTAGAGGACGTCGGGCCCTCAGACCACCGTCATGAAGTCTGTTTCTGAATGTTTAATCAGAGACATTCACACCAGTGGCCTGATGGAGGTAACTTTGCAGGGCTCTGGCAGTGCTCACTCTGTTCCTCTGAAGGGAATCACAGAGGTGTTCTATTGGATTTAGGTCAGACGAGCGTGGAGGCCATTCAATTATATCAATTCCTCCACCCTCCAGGAACTGCCTGCATACTCTTGCCACATGAGGCTGGGCATTGTCGTGTACCAGGAGGAACCCGGCACCCACTGCACCGGTGTAGGGTCTGACAATGGGTCCAAGGATTTCATCCCGATACCTAATGGTAGTCAGGGTTCCATTGTCTAGCCTGTAGAGGTCTGTGTGTCCCTCCATGGATATGCCTCCCCAGACCATCACTGACCCACCACCAAAACGGTCATGCTGAATGATGTTACAGGCAGCATAACATTCTCCACGGCTTCTCCAGACCCTTTCACGTCTGTCACATGTGCTCAGGGAGAACCTGCTCTCATCTGTGAAAAGCACATGGCACCAGTTGCGGACCTGCCAATTGTGGTGTTCAATGGCAAATGCCAATCAAGCTCTATGGTGCCGGGCAGTGAGCACATGGCCCACTAGAGGACGTCCGGCCCTCAGGCCACCCTCATGAAGTCTGTTTCTGATTGTTTGGGCAGAGACATTCACAGCAGTGGTCTGCTAGAGGTCATTTTGTAGGGCTCTGGCATTGCCTGTCCTGTTCCTCCTTGCACATAGGAGCAGATACCGGTCCTGCTGATGGGTTAGGAACCTTCTACGTCCCTGTCCATTCTCCTAGAGCAACTGCCTGCCTCTTGGAATCTCCTCCATGCTCTTGAGACTGTGCTGGGAGACAGAGCAAACCTTCTGGCAATGGCACATATTGATGTGCCATCCTGGAGGAGTTGGACTGCCTGTGCAACCTCTGTAGGGTCCAGGTATTGCCTCATGCTACCAGTAGTGACACTGGCCCTAGCCAAATGCAAAACTAGTGAAAAACAGTCAGAAAGAAAAGTAGAGAAAAAATGTCAGCGGCCTCCACCTGTAAAACCTTTCCTGTTTTGGGGGTCATCTCATTGTTGGCCATCTAGTGTACCTTTTATGTTAATTTCATTAACACCAAAACAGCTGAAACTGATTACCAACCCCCTCTGCTACTTAACTGACCGGATCAATATCCCAGGAGTTTAACTGACTTGACGCTATACTCTGATTAAAAAGTGTTCCTTTAATTTTTTGAGCAGTGTATATACACATATTTACTTTATCAAGACCAAAGGAGAAATAGGAGTGTAGCGCTTATCCCCGCAGGAACTTCTTGAATATTGCCCAGGCCTTCCCTGTCTTTGACTTGCAGCCAGGCACAAGGTATTTCCCACATCCAGATGCACACACTCGTTGTCTCTAATGACCAGGCTAGGGGTTGTTTTTTGTTGTTTTATTGGAGAACTTGGATAGGGATGGGGAATTTAGAAGGATACTCCAAGAATAGAACTAATTGCAGATGAGGACACTATCTGATCCCTTAGTCAAGCTTTAGGTGAAGTCCTTCCTGGAGCAGATAAAAGACTTCTCCTTTGCAGCAACAGTACCTTCAGGTTAGAGCAGCAATGGGCAAACTACGGCCCGCGGGCCGTATACGGCCCGGCGGACCTTTTAATCCAGCCCGTGGAGCGTGATGCTGTCAGGATGTGTGTAGGCGGGGCACCGTGACGAACGTGAGGGGAGCTAGGCTCCTCTCACAGTCCGCCCTGAAGACCAGAACGGCACGGGAACACGGCGAGAGGAACGCGCGGAGCAAAGGTAAGTGAATGAATTACTATGGGGGATGAATTACTATATGGGGGATTAATTACTATGGGGGATGAATTACTATGGGGGATGAATTACTATATGGGGGATGAATTACTCTGGGGGATGAATTACTATATGGGGGATTAATTACTATGGGGGATGAATTACTATGGGGGAGGAATTACTATGGGGGATGAATTACTATATGGGGGATTAATTACTATGGGGGATGAATTACTATGGGGGATGAATTACTATATGGGGGATGAATTACTATGGGGGATGAATTACTATGGGGGATGAAATTCTATATGGGGGATTAATTACTATGCTTACTATGGGGGAATATTACTATACTTACTATGGATGACACATACACATCATTCGTCTACTCTTGGTCCGGCCCCCGGGTCCAATATATGAACCCATTGCGGCCCTCAAGTCAAAACGTTTGCCCACCCCTGGGTTAGAGCAAAGTCCCCTGCAGTAAAGAGTAACTGGACAGAGCTCTCCAGAACACCATGCGGTATTCCCTTTTTCCAGATCCATGCTGACTATAAAACACCATAGTGGTAACAAAGCACACAGAGTCCCCAAGATCACACAGTGTCTATACTCACAAGGCCCAAGGACAGAATGGTAGCCTCCCTCCAAATGTCCAAGCGATGGAGGATGGAGGAGTGATACTAGACAGAGCTTTGGCAGACAGCTCCCCTCAGTCAGCTTACTGAAGAACCAGGGTCACTCTTTCTTTTACATCAGGTTCTCAGGTAGCCCACCTAAGGCCGCATGGCAGCAGGTTGGCTCTGAGGAAGAGGTTGTGTCCTCGAAATGCGTTAGCCAGTTAGTCATCCAGGGTTCGATCGTATGGACTCAGATGTTGTTTGGATCATACATCTTGTTCAGTTTGACATGCCTGTGTTATTATGTCCATTGTGAGTATGATACCTATTTTGTTTCTTCAATAAATTATTTTAAACGATAATGCACTAGGTCAATGCGCCCTTTTTTTGTTTCTCCATTTGTATCCAGTGTATTTGGACGACCCCGGTCTGTTCAGGGCAGCAAGCAGTGCATATTCCAGAAAATTCCAGAACATTCCTATTGGGTCTACTGAGTCCTTTCCTAGCGCAGGAGTAAAGTGTTTGTTGTGTTGGACATGGCAGCAGGTGCCAGGGGAGGCAGCGTGCTCTCCCCTAGCCTGGTACAACCCACTCCTGATAAGACCTAGAACTCAGTGTGCCCAAAGAAGCACCTTCTTCCAAAAATCCTCAGGGCAGCATTCCCTTTGATTGACTGGAGTGGCATTAATATTCATACAGTGTTCAGCATGAGTTCCACCTATACATCCAGAACCTTCCTAGGTTGCTTGGATACAGATAAAAACAGAGACAGTACTAGCAGCATTTGAACACACTTAGCAGCCACTACAAATCAATTTCAGCTCTCTGTTAAGCAGAAAGCCTAATTAGATTTTCCTTGCAGTTCTCCTGTTAAGCAGAGGAACCAACTATAATCTACTTATCCTAGTACCTATCTAGGAGGCTGCTACAGAAGGTATACAAATTATGTAGTCGTCCCAGAAGTTCTGAGTGTCTCACTCCTGGGAGGCTGCTTTTGGGGGAACCAGGATAGGATGATATAGGGCCCTCAATGCTTCCTCCTTGACTCAGCCTGTCCAGGGGTCATTCTAAAATTTGGAGTATTGATTCAAAGATTTTATTTGGTATATCTTCTATTTTGCCTCTGGTCCTGCAGTCAAAAGTTGTTGATACCAAGTAGATATCGATTTTCTCAGAAAAGGCTACATTAGGGAAGTGAAAATGGGGTTATCAGGGGGAATATTGGAGGAGCATTTAAATTGTTTTTGAACAGCGTTTGTAAGCAGGTGCTTCATCAAGTTTTACTGTGTGGGTTGTATTCATTATTTTCTTGCTTAAGTGTGTTTTCTGCTGTGTATGTTCCACTGATTAATTAATGTTTTCCAGCAGAAGTGGTGTTGTTTGGTAGGCAAGGGTTAACTCTGCTATAGTGAATTTCCCTGGCTTTTCTGAGGAGTACCACCCTCTGCTGGACAAAGCATATAAAATGGGGAACTCTATGTAGGTATAAGGTTGTTGTCCTGGTCTATGCTCTCAGATGGGAAAAGAAAGAGAGTGCTGCTTGTCACAAGTTAGCCTGCAGTTTCTTGTTTGTGTATTCTTACCTCCTTGCTGCAGTGCTGTTCCTGATCCCTTTCACATGTGTGTTTGTCTGTGCTCACCTATGGGTGTCGTCTGCTGTTCTGTGGATTTTATTTCCTTCCCATCCATCACTTCCTGGCCCTCCTCCTTGTTTGCCTGCCTATATAAGACATGCTCAGCCTAGGCCACTTTGCCTGAGCAACTTTCTAGTTGTCTGAGCTCCTGTGTGCTGCTATTGCCTGTATCCTACATTGATTACTCGTGTACTGACCCTGGCTTCGTTCTCTGACTGTGCTTGTTTTCCACCCGTCCTGACCTCGGCTAGTCTATCAGATTTCCGTTTGTCTCCTCCCATTGTACTCTGCTTCTATGAGCGGTCTCTTCATCCTCAGCTGGGCGTACCTGGGGGCCGCGACCTGGTCCCAGCTTGCTGCAAGTCCATCCCCACCATCAAGGGCTCTGGTGAAGAAGCAGGCTGGGGCTTAGACTCCGCGCCCTGCGGAACCCCAAGTTGACTATCTACAAAGGCTCACTACCACAGGTGCTGACACTGCTGAGGATGTAGTCACCACTCTGCCACCTTTTTCCACCCCTTGTGGGTTCGCAGTTGGGGTTCCAGGTGATACAGACTTATGCTACTAATGGACTTATGGATTTTCTCACCTAATTAAGCTATTACCATCTCATGGCACAAGGGAACACCAGGGATACACAAAAAATGGGTACTTAGAGGACTTTGTACAGGAAGATGTTGTTGAGCACTGTCCATCTGTTATATTTAACTACTTCAGTAAAAGAACTTTGTTATTATGTCAATTTGCCTCGTCCGAAGTCACTAAAGGGGTCATGCATGGCGTATCAAAGAAAAGGGCTTAGAAGGTGGATGAAAAGAAGTCAGTGTAAACACATTTCAAGGGTCTAACCTGCAGCAGAAAGAGAAGAGGCTATGTTGCTGTTGCTAGTGGCATCTGTAGTTTTGTCAGTTGCTTAACCTCCTCGGCGCTATGATTCTTTCCATTTTTTTGTGCTGAAAGCGGTACAATTTTTTTGCATGGAAATATGTAGTTTTTTATTGTAGGCTGTAATTTTTAAGAATAACTTACTGAAATCTGTACGAGCAAGAGTCTAGTAAACATCCCGGGTAGGATAAAACTTGAAACACGAAATCATAAATGATAATTTAATAAAAAATCATAAAAAATAATAATATAATAATAATAAATTTAATTCAATAATATAATCAAACCAAAAACACTGAAATTTGAAATACAGAGGCAAATTCACACATCGCTGAGCAAAGTCGCAAAATCGTTTTCAGTGTCTGATGACGAATTTCCCCACAAATCATTATCATTAAATTCTGCAAGTGGTTCTGATTTACTATCGCTGTTCTCTAGCTGGTCTAAAACCGCTTTTGACATAAAGGGACGCTTTTTGGACGCCATGGACTTTTCTAAGTTTCCAGGCAGAAAGAACAGTCAAAATGCAGGCAGGGCACAGGACAAAGCAGTAGGGACAAAATATATGTGAAATGCATTGAAACAGCAATGACAGCAAAAATGAAATTTTTTAAAAATTTCAAATTTGCCGCCGGTTCCGGTGCCTGTACGTCCCGACGTCACAGGGACCGGAACACGGAAGCCGGATGCCGGCATCGGCCGGAGGAGATGGCCGGGGATACTGCAGGGGACACATCGCGGGAGCGAAGGACAAGGTAAGTGCTGCAGGGACCCCCTGAGTGATGCCGCATGGTAAGCCCGAGTGTAGCTCGGGGTTACCGCTCTTGGTACTCAAATTTTACCCCGAGCTACACTCGGGAAAACCGCTAAGGAGGTTAAGCAGCCAGCCAGTGGGAGTTTTGGTGACATGGCATGGGTGATGGAGAGCTCTGATGGGGGGGTTTGTGAGCTTGGCCCCCTCCCTCGCAATTGGTTCCTCACACACAGGGACTGATACTATGGCACAGTTTCCCATGCATCTAGCCTGAGATGTCATGGAAGAGGAGTAGAGAGAGTGAGAGGACTTGGGAATGGAGAAGCTTGGAAACATGTGAAGTGAAGATCTCTTGTGTCAGGGAGAAATCTCATAATGTCACTGGGAGTGAGGTGATATGTTGGGCTGTGTTGGTGGAGTGTGGTACAGGCTCCACGGTACCCACTCAGAATTGCTGCATCCATTGGAAGAAGTTACAGAACACCCAAAGGAGAGGTGTACGCCATGAAGAAAGTAACACATACAGTTGTGTTCAAAATAATAGCAGTCAGACATCACTAACCTGATCAATCACTGTTTTTGGTAGAAATGATATTTCTACATGGCAAATAATTTACTAGCAGGTGTAGTAGAGTAATAGAAATCCAACAGACCCAACAGTCATGACATGCATGCTGCTGATTCTGTGTAATTGAATCACTAATTGAAAGGGGCATGCTCAAAAAAATAGCAGTGTGGAGTTTTATTAGTGAGGTCATTCATTCTTTGAAAAACAGGTGGCAATTATTGCCCTTATTTAAGGAAGGAAGGCAGCAAATATTGTACATGCTGGTTACAGTGCATTTCTCTGTGAAATTCTGAGGAAAATGGGTCGTCCTAGACATTGCTCAGAAGAACAGCGTACCTTGATTAAAAAGTTGTTTGGAGAGGGGAAAACATATAAAGAAGTGGAGAAAATGATAGGCAGCTCAGCTAAAATGATCGCAAATGCTTTAAAATGGCAACCAAAATCTGAAAGACGTGGAAGAAAGCGAAAAACTACCATTCGAATGGATAGAAGAATAGTCAAAATGGCAAGGGCTCAGCCAACAATCCGCTCCAGGAAGATCAAAGAAGGTCTAAAGTTACCTGTGAGTACTGTTACAATTTGAAGACACCTATGTGAAGCCAAGCTATCTGCAAGAAGGCCCCGCAAAGTCCCACTGTTGAAAAAAAGACATGTGCTGAAGAGGTTACAATTTGCCAAAGAGCACATTGACTGGCCTAAAGAGAAATGGCGCAACATTTTGTGGACTGATGAAAGTAAGATCGTTCTTTTTGGGTCTAGTGGCCGGAGACAGTTTGTCAGACGACCCCCAAACACTGAATTCAAGCCACAGTACACTGTGAAGACAGTGAAGCATGGTTGTGCAAGCATCATGATATGGGGATGTTTCTCATACTACAGTGTTGGGCCTATTTATCGCATACCAGGGATCATGGATCAGTTTGAATACATCAGAATACGTGAAGAGGTCATGCTGCCTTATGCTGAAGAGGAAATGCCCTTGAAATGGGTGTTCCAACAAGACAACGACCCCAAACACACCAGTAAACGTGCAACATCTTGGTTCCAGACCAACAAGATTGACGTTATGGAGTGGCCAGCCCAATCCCCGGATCTTAATCCAATAGAAAACTTGTGGGGTGACATCAAAAATGCAGCTTCTGAGGCAAAACCATGAAATAGAGAAGAACTGTGGAATGTAGTCCAATCATCCTGGGCTGGAATATCTGTTTACAGGTGCTAGAAGTTGGTTGACTCCATGCAACACAGATGTACAGCAGTTCTCAGAAACAGTGCTTATACAACTAAATATTCATTAAGTGATTCAAAGGAAAGCAAAATCTTCAAACATTTTTCAGTTTATATAGTGAATGTTTGAGTTTGTAAAGAAGAATACAAACACTGCTATTTTTTTGAACAGTCTAATATTCACTTTTCTTCAATTTTTTTAGAGGAACAACACAAATTTGATATATTTTTCTTCAAGTTTTGATTTGGAATAGAATGTGTAGTGTTCCCAATGCATTTGTGTGTATGGAAATAAAAGCTATTAGAAGGATTTTGAGCTTTATTCACTTTTTTCAACACACTGCTATTATTTTGAACACAACTGTACATAAAGGGTTAAAGGATAAGTTCACCTTTTGGAACATGTTACATGTTCTACCCATTTTTAGCATGGAATATGTAACATGCTCCAGCTCCTGCTGCCGCCCGCTCCCTCTGATCCCGTTCACATTGTAAAAACCAGTGAGGGATCTTCTCCCTGCACTGGCTGTCACCGTTTAAAAACAGCTTGGCTGTGGGGGGCTCTGCCTCATTCATTCATTCACAGAATCCTGTGAATGAATGAACTACAACTACACATCCACTGAGGAAGACACCTTGCAGTTCTGAATGGACTGTGAAGGCGCTGATGCACGCTCTCCTAGTCAGGAGCGGACTGACCATTTGGAAACTCGGGCATTGCCCGAGGGCCCGGGGTCAGTGGGGGGCCCCATGAGATGCCCCTGGTACCTTTTTCATAGGTTTTTTTTGAGTTTGGGCAAGGACACAGGGGCCCCATGATCCCCTATTGCCCGGGGGCCCCATGAGTTGTCAGTCCGCCCCTGCTCCTAGTTCATTCACAAGCCCTGCAGTTTGTAAACAGCCTGTATGGACATACAGGCTGAAAGCTGTAGAGCTTGTCTGCAAGAGTTTGACATTGCATCCCCGATCCACTGATCATAGATGCAATGCTTTGTAGGCTCTTTAGGGAAAAATACTAAATACACATTTAATTTCCTGCAAAAATATGTACATTTATTATTTTTTCCCAAAAAGTGAACCTATCATTTAACTCATTTCTAAGTCGGAGTGCTGCCTTAACGATGATTTCACAAGACAGCAGCCTCTGCCTGTAGATGCAGGCATTAGCTAGCATTACTAGCGTGTCTCCCCCATTGGACACATCAAGTCCCTCCCCATGCGTGTCTAATGTCTACATCTTTGGGTAGGCTGAACTCTTTCTTAAGCTGATATAATAATTTGACATGCTCACCCTAAATGATGTGGCTTAGATGAGCAATCCCTCAAAGTGTGGGATAGAAAGGAATTTAGAAAGTAGTTTGATCAGACATGGGTATGTTTTGTAAGGCTGGGATATGTAATTTAATCACTGATCACACCTGTCCCACACCTTCAGACTTCAGAACCAGGATGCAGTCTGCGTCACACAACTTTGGCATTTAAAACCATAAGATACAATATATAAATAAGGGGTAGCCAACCTTAAAAAGGTGGAGATTTACCTGAACAACATGGGAGAAGTCAAATATCACCATGCACAGTGTCGCCTCCTCATATCTGATTTAAACCTCTAATTGTGGCGCAATCATGTGCATTGCATGGTAATCATGGGTTTAAATCAGGTGGTGAGGCGACAACATATCGCCTCAACATACCATTGTGGATAAAGGGGTACCACCAGTCCCCTTGTACAGGGCCCAGGCCAGCAGGGGGCCAGACAGATGGGTGAATTGGATGTGGGCAGAGATGGTGATCGGAACGGCTGGGGAAGGGGGGGAGGCAATTACTGGAACAGTTCCCCGTATGGCTCTCTCTGCATCAGCTGCAAGATAGCTTCTTCTCCTCTTCCTCCCACTGACTTTCAGCTGAAGCAGAGAGAGTCAGACAGGGGATTAGTCCCAGTCATTGCCCCTCTTGCTGCACCCATTGCCCTCCCTGTGCACCATAGATGTCCCACAGTGCTGCCATCTTCCCTCCTCTACTTCCCACCGGCAACTGCATGCACACAATAGGATTCCTCAGGAGAGTGGGGGAAGGGTCTGGTAAAGATGTTACATTTGCCAGGCCTTTTCTTTCTTGAATGAACACAATGACTGATCAGCACCAATCACTCACTGAGTTCATTCATAATTGTGTTTTGTTATTTATTTTTTAATATTGGGGGGGGGGGGGCTTTCAGGTTGGCTGTATAGGGCCCCGTGGTTTCTAACAGCAGCTCTTCTCCTCACCACCTGTCATACACACTCAGATCGCTTTTCAGAGGAGCAGCGGCACCTGCTGCACTTGTGAATGAGCCTTTAGTTGCATTTGGCAGTGGCACCCTTAGGGCTCTTGCTGTCTTCCCAATCTACCATTCACTTTGTTGCCATGCTGCAACACTTACTTTTAATGCAGAGCACTCAGGGAACTGCTGTAGCATGGGGCAACATAACCAGTTTCAAGTAACACATTGGAAAATGTTGACTGTGCATTTCTACTCTAAATATGTCTCCGTCACTGACCTCTGCTAGTAAAGTAGTAGGTGACAATAAAGGGAGGCAAGGCTTTATTCATGTAGTGGCCAAATTGTAGCTGTCTTTCTTGGCTTTAGCTGAGTGAGATATGAATCCCATTTTTCTGTGTTTCTTTGTGTATCTTTATTTAGCATATGAAGCCTTATATACTGTATGTTCAAAAGCCAACCCCATGTAGATGGAAAATGTAGAATCACTTTGCTGTGTTTTGTTAAAGGATTTACTGTTGACATACTCCTTGACATATATCAGGAAAGCTATAAAGCCAGATTCGCTGTCGTTTATTGGGAAACAAATCCCAAGTGAGCTGTAATGTTCTCTGAGGAGGAATTTTCTGATGATGATGGTCTTAAAAGGAACCTATGAGAGCCATCACTGACTTGTGTCGGCTCCAAGGATGTCATCCTAGAATTGCTACTAAGGCCTAGTTTACACTGGCTTTGAAAGCAGGTGTTTGAGGGGATGTTTTTAACGCTCCTCAAATGCTTATGGAAATGATACTATGGGCAGCACACAGTGCTGTTCACATTATCGAACATGAAGCGTTTAGCGTCGTGTCGCTTCAAAATTGAAGCCTCATGTCGAGTTAGGAGGAGTTGAAGCCTTTCAACGCTTCCCATTCAAGTCTATGGTAATTCTCCTCAAACACCCTGGCAGGCATTTGCGGGGCGTTTGCAGTGCAGTTGTGACGCATTAATACTATCAGAGTTTATTATAGGAATTTGTGGTGCATTTTTAATGCTTTTAAAACGCCCATGCTAAAGCTCATTAATGCCTGTCCAAATACCATACTAATGCTATAGGGGCATTTTTGAAGACTTAGAAATTTAGTCAAGTGTGGACAAGCCCTTAGGGATTCACTGACTTGAAACAAGCATGCAAAACAAGAAAAAGGGTTTTTCAGGCTTCCTTGGCTGCATGATTGTTCCAGGTAATGGCAGGTCATACCCAAATAAAACGTGCACAACTTTAGTGTACTCTTTGGAAAGATACAAAACTTAGCCCCTGCTTTTGAGGAAAACAAAACACCCTTAAAATACAGAATGGTAAATTAAAGAAAGAACATAAGTGAGGATGTAGCTATAGAAAAGCCCATTGGCTGACCTGAGTGGTGAAATAAACTTGCCTCAAAAGTCCTCTATCTGCCTGAAGCCAATAAATACTTCAAGAAAAGTGGGCGTGCTACCTCTTGAAAATTGCAATTGTGCAATCAATATAACTATATCAAATCATATTTTTATAAGGAATTAATAGTGTAAACTTAATACATGCAATAACCTAAAAAATAAAAATAGAATACCAAATATAAACAAAATTGTGCCGTATGCTAAAAAATCATTCAAACATTAAAGCATGTGTAATACCATGCTTGACTTCCAAAATAAAGACAACCATGAAAGAGTATATATATGTACAGATGGACAAATGTGTATATGGACAATAATAAGCTCAAAAGCACTCAAACTTTAAAGTGTATTTAACCACTTGCCTATCGGGCACTTCTACCCCCTTCCTGCCCAGGCCAATTTTCAGCTTTCAGTGCTGTTGCAATTTGAATGACAATTGCGTGGTCATGCAACACTGTACCCATATGAAATTTTTATCTTTTTTTTTACACAAATAGAGCTTTCTTTTGGTTATATTTAATCGCCACTGGGGGTTTTATCTTTTGCACTATAAATGAAAAAATGCAAAAAATTTGACAAAAAAAAAAGTTTTCTTTGTTTCTATTATAACATTTTGCAAGCAGTTAATTTTTCTCCTTCAATGATGTGCATTGATGAGGCTGCACTGATGCGCACTGATAGGCAGCACTGATGGGCACTGATGAGGTGGCACTGATAGGTAGCACTGATGAGGCGACGTTGATGAGGCGGCACTGGTGGGCATTGATGAGAAGGCACTGATGATGCACTGATATGCAGCAATGATGGTCACTAATAGGTGGTACTGATGGGCACTGATATGCAGCAATCATGGGCAGTGATAGGCGGCACAGATGGGCACTGATAGGCGGCACTGATGGGTGACACTGACTGATAGCACTGCAGGGCACTGACGGGCGGCACTGCTGGGCAGTACTGATGGACAAAACTGCCGGACAGCCCTGATGGACGACGCTGCTGGGCACTGATGGGTGGCACTGCTGGGCACCGATGGGTGCCACTGCTGGGCACTAATGGGCCGCACTGCTGGGCACTGTTGGGTGACACTGCTGAGCACTGATGGGCAAAATTGCTGGGCGATTTTTTTTTAGGTTATGGCATGTATTGAGTTATTTATAGTTTTATATTACAAAACGATATATAAAAATACTATATTATAGTATTATATAGTTACACTATTATTATTATTATTATTTCCTTATAAAATAATATGGTTTGGTAAAGTTATATTGTATGCACAATTGCACTTTGGAGTTTTTAAGGGACAACGTGTCCACTTTTCTTGAAGTAGTTGACATCCTTGGAGCCGACACAAGTCAGTGATGGCTCTAGCATATAGTTTGTGTAGTGGATGCAGCAGTCTATTTGTATTCTCTTTTTTTGCTATCACAAGGAAATTTGGTTTGGTTGAAGCCAATTAATGCTTCTAACCACTCACCATGGTTCGGGAGCTTAGTAGGACTTCAGCCATTCAAATCGCCAAAACTGGTAAAGAGATAAAAAGAAAGTAGTTTGCTGAATGCATCCAAAGTACACAGCTAAAAAACTGCAAGCTTCTGCCAAACATAGATCAGCTTTTTATGTCATCTCAGTCAGCCAAGGGTGTCAGGGTCCAGATATCAACCTAGAACCCTATTGGAATACAGTGCTCATGTATTTTGTGCAACAACTACATCAGTATTCAGTAAAGATATATTCTTTTTTTGTTATATGTTTTTTTTTGCCATCAGTGTTTCATTGGGGAGATTTTCCCTCACTTCCTGTCCCATAGACAAACAAGGAAGTAAGAGAAAATTCCTCCAAAGTGAGGAAATCCTGCGGTGTTATTAGGGTCACCAGAACTAGTGTCCCTGTTGGAAGATTTCCCCTTTATTACTGTTTTGATGTCAACCCAAGATTTGGGATTTTCTTTTGCTTTCACTTTCAAAGATGATGGTAAACAGGGCAAACAGAGAGGGTGAATCTTACTAACAGGGGCACAGACAGTAATACAAACTGGCATATTACATATAATCAGGTAATGGGTAAGTGAGCGCTAAAAGTCGTTATAGCCGCTGTACACCAAAATGTACCAAACAACCTCAAATCAAATATATATGCAGAGGGTGCACCGCTGGGGGATCTTAAATAATGCATAAAACAAACATCAATGAATAAAGTCCTGGAATGCTTAAAACCAGTGTCTCAATGTGCACAATTAATGTAGTATATAACATACTATGGTGCAAAATACAATAAAGTGCAACAGATATAGTCCACACATAAGTCACTGTGTCGTGACTAATTGATAATGGTTGTGAGTGCCCAGTCCACAATATCCCAGTGTGTTGAGTGCTGAGAGAATTGCAGAGATCACTATAGTAAATTCAAAAGGTGGTGATATCCAAACCAATAACAGACTGCGCACTCACCAGATGCACAATCAATATGCGCATTTAAGAGATAACCCCTCTTAAGGTTTTAGATCCAGAATTCCCTCTGGAGTGTGGTCTGGTCTGTTCCTGTACTCTGCTCACTCATTCATAAAGCATGGCTCTGTCCTCCTTAAACATGACTCTGTGGGTGGTAGGAAGCTCACAAGGAGCCCCAGAAAGAAAGGAGGCCCAACAGCGTGATACTGCTTAACCAAATTGGTTTATTCCATCCAGCAAGCATAAGAGTAAAATATTTACTGACCAGATAATCCAAAAGAAGATGGCCGCGCGGGACCCACGTGGTGCCGGCGGTGGCGTGACGTCTTTGCACTGTAGCTCCTCCCAACGACGTCACGCCGCCACCGCCACTACATGGGTCCCCACGGCGGCGTGACGTCTTTGAGAGGAGCTACAGTGCAAAGATGTCACTCTGGGCCCAGCGGCCATCTTCTTTCGGGTTATCTGGTCAGTAATTATTTTACTCTTATGCTTGTTGGATGGAACAGACTGTACTGTAGTTGCCCAAATAAACACTGCATTGAGGTCAGCCTTTAAGTTGGAGACATCCTGTAAGGACGATTTTCCACTACAGAGCTTGGTGTCATCTGCAAAGACTGAAATGGGATTTTAATCCCAGTCCCTATATCATTTATAAATATACTGTATCAAAAAGTAAGGGTCCCAACACTGAACCTTGGGGTACACCACTGACAACTCTAGACCATTCAGAGTATGAATCATTAACCACTACTCTTTGAATACGATCTTTTAGCCAGTTTTCTATCCATTTACATACAGATTTTTCCAAGCCCGTACACTTTACCTTACACATTAGCCATGTTTGGGGAACTGTGTCAAACGCTTTTGCAAAATCCAAGTATACCATGTCCACAGCCACCCCTCTGTCCAAGGTTTTGCTCACCTCCTCATAAAAAGAAATCAGATTTGTTTGACAACTTCTGTCTTTCATGAATCCATGCTGTCTGTTGCTTAAAATTTTTTTCCAGCAAGAACTCATCTATGTTGTCTTTTATTAAATTCTCCAGTATCTGCCCAACTATAGAAGTTAAACTAACAGGTCTATAATTACTTGGTAAAGATTTTGACCCCTTTTTAAATATTGGCACCACATTGGCCTTACGCAAATCCAGTGGTACTATGCCAGTCATTAAAGAGTTCCTAAAAATTAGAAACAATGGCTTTGAAATGACAGAGCTCAATTCTTTAACCATTAGCCGTCCAGCCAATGGCCGTTTGGCGGCTTCAGATGTGCCTCTTCATTCCGGGTGCACGCCATTTGGCGTGCTCCCGCACATGCGCCGTTTGCGGTAATGCAGAGCGGCGCAGCAGCGGGATCTGTCACGGGCCGTGCACCTCGGACACGGCCGATGACAGATCCGAGTACCGGCTCCCGTTGCTGGTACCATGTGACCTGCTGTGACCAATCACAGCAGGTCACATGACAGTTGTATACAATGGATGGCTTTATTCATGATGCCATCCATTGTATACTAGTGCCTAGCTGTGAATGGTCACAGCTAATCACATGCACATGTCATGTGATTAGCTGTGACCAAATCACAGCTAAGCACAAAAAAAAAATCGATTTCATTCAGGTAAATGCTTGCTTATAGCAAAGTAATTCTTTGCTATAAGCAAATTGTGTAAAAAAAAAAAAAAAATACTGATCACTTCCCCAAAGTAGTACAGTGTTACTATGGTAACATTGTACTACTTTGGTCATAGTAAAATATGAAAAAAAATCTTTAAAAAATGTAATAAAAAATTAAATATAATAAAAAAAAAAAATATATATATTTTTTTTTTTTTTCATACTGTCACCAGTCAGTGTCCCTGTTAACCGCCATGCCAGTTATATGATGATGCTGTACTGCACTGGTGACAGTATGTAAAAAAAAAATAGTGAAAATAATTTTTTTAATTTTTTCATTTTCCGAAAAATTATGACATAAAAATACAACTTCAAAAAACTCGCCATGCCTCTTATGAAGTACGTCGGACTGTCTACTCTGCAAAAAGGGGTCATTTGTGGGATATCTGTACTGTTCTGACATTCTTGGACCTCAAGAAATTAGATTGGCTGTCAGTACTTCATGATTGATCAATATTCAGATCTATACCATAGTTTGTGAACTCTATAACTTTCCTACAAACTAAAAAATACATCCTAATTTGGGTTATTTTCACCAAAGACATGTAGCAGAATACATCTCGGCCTAAATTTATGAAGAACAATTATTTATTTGTAAACTTTTATAACAGAAACAAAGAAAAATGTGTTTTTTTTTCAAAATTTTTGGTCTTTTTTTGTTAATTTAGCAAAAAATAAAAACCCCAGCGGTGATTAAATACCACCAAAAGAAAGCTCTAGTTGTGTGAAGAAAATGATAAAATTTTAGTTTGGGTACAGTGTTGTATGACCGCGCAATTGTCATTCAAAGTGTGAGAGCACTGAAACCTGAAAACTGGCCTGGGCAGGAAGGTGTAAAATTGCACGGTATTGAAATGGTTAAGGACCCGTGGGTGTATACCATCCGGTCCAGGTGCTTTATTCACCTTTATTCTGTCTAAATATTTTGGGATCATATCAGTTGTGAGCCAATGTGGATCATCTGGGGCTGTGTCAATACCATGCCCATTATGGAGAAGAGCTCCATCATGCTCCTTTGTATACACAGAGCTGAAGAAGGTATTTAATACATTTGCCTTCTCTTTGTCCCCAGTCACTCACTCTAGATTATTTTGTAAAGGGCCTACATGCTTTTACTATTAATATAGTTGAATAATTTTTTGGGGTTGGTAATTGTGTTCTAATTCCTATCTAAGCAAGTCTGTTACAAAGGGTTAACTCAGCAGGAGGAGTGGCGGAAGAGAGTAGTTGCCCTGGGTAACCAAGGACTGGTGTAAAGTGTTTCAGCAGCCTGTTGTGAAGTGTGGTACCTTGGTAAGGTGAGGTGTCCTCTGGTAGTGAGGGGGGTCGGTGTTCTGGCTCCCTCCCCAGTGGTCATTTCCCATAGCAACCGTGACTGAACCCGCGTCACAGAGGCCTGCAGCCTAGCTGCACGTTAGGGAGAGAGTGTAAGGAGTTAAGTGTGAGCATGCATGAGGTCTGTGCCAGTGCTCAACAGGACCACTGTCTCTGGGAGTGATAGAGATAAGAAAGGAGGGAAAATATTAGAAGGCTGGGTTGAATACTTTATTTTGTACAGAAAATGGGATGAATACTTAAATAAAAATGAAACAAACAAAAGGCAATAAAGAAGTTTCATTTTATGGTCTAGAAATTGAAATGGAACTCCTATTGCAACAAGAAGTAGGAATAGCTATCACTACGTTGGGTGGGTGCAGCGTGGTGCTACAGCTGTGAACACACAGAGGCCTGAGATCCAGGAAATTATGTATTGCAGAACTGGTAAACAGTATGACAGCCCAGCAGGGGAGGTCACCCGACCAGGAACTTACGACAATTGGAGCAGAGAGTCAGTGATGAGTAGGCCTGAATATAGACAGTGCCTGCAAGGAGGGTAGAATATGGCCTGCCCGGTCCAACCCAAAGGGGAGTGTGCTGAAGATTGAAGATGCAGAAGCAGGCCCTATGATTTCCCTACTCCTCTGAAACCTCTCCCTGCTACTACTGCTGTCCCTACACTAGCCACTTCGCAAGTTTATGCCAAAACCTGGGGGCAGGGACTTAAAGACTCTTCATGAATGCTGCTTCAAGGGACTGAGGGAATCATAGAGAAATCCAATTTCTCTTGACTTCCTCCTCCAGCTGCACTGCTGTTCCGGATGAGGGCCACCTGCAGTGAAGAATGTAGACTGCACTTGTCTATAACTACTTCAGTAAAGTTCAGAACACAATCAGCTACGTTATCCTCATAAACAGCACCCCCTCAGTGAAATCCAAGGTAGCCCTGGCAACACAAGTGAACATCTGGTGGGATCCAAGAGCAGAGGACACAGGAGGGCCATCCCATTGAAACTGAAGTACTCTGGTAGCAATTGAGGAGGGGATCCCCATAATAGCTGGATATTCCAGAGAAGTTGTGTGCTAGTAGGCTTCTGCCTGGCTGTTCACACACTGATTCAGACAATAGAGTGCCACTCAACAGGCTACAGACCACCTTGCCCAGTTACTTCTGCCTCACCAGGTGTAGCCTCTCCAAACTGCTGAGCAGGAGATTCTGAAAGCTAAGGAATATCGTATGTACTCTCCAGCGCTTTAGGAAATGGACAGCCAAAGAAAAGCCAAGGGGACCAGGACAGAGGCAACCAAAAAGAGATGCTTCAGGGGTGCAGCCCTCCTCAGACGGGGAGATCAGCCACTAGATAAAGAGTAAACAGGTGGCGCACACACCTAGTGCATTATCCAAGGCATTATTCAAAGGTATAAAAGACAAAAACATACTCACAGACGAAGCATGTATAAAAAGCTTTTGCATTAGGAAGATCGCCACAACGGCAGGCAAGGTATTCCAACTGTCAGTGCGGTCAAATGGCTGACATGTTTTGAGGAGGAGTCCCTTTCCTCAGAGCTGCTGACCAGCCTCTCGGACTGGTACAGATGTATAGTGAATAATGTAGACCGCTGGTTAGAACAATGGTGCTGCTGATACCTCTGCTATAGGAGTACCGAGGCTGGGGGCTATAATGTTTTTAGGAAGCTATATACAGCAACCTGCTGGCCCTTTCTTCCACCTGTGATCTGCCTGAATTGCCTAGAGAAGGAGAGTGACCCAATGATAATATTCCTGGAAAGGTTTCATTTCACAGTTTCATTAGGATGTTGATGAGGGGGGTGAAAGGAACCAGGGAAGGCCAAATATAAGCAGATTAAATATCAGCTTTATTGTCACATCACAGGGATCAGATGCTCAGCTGTTATCATTGTGTGTGTTTACTGCCACACTGTAAGTGGAATGAAATTAATGCTCTTTCAAAAGCTCTCTGGTTTGTTAGTAATTAAATATTGAATACCATAAGCCATAAAATCTAGAACATGCAGTTTTTATAACTGGTAGAGCAAAGTAAGGACACCCTACTGATTAGGTAGAGACATTACTAACATGAAGTATGACATGGGCATAGACAAGAAGTAATTTTATAAAATGATGAAAACTTAGATCTTTCATTGCATCTGTCTTTGTGCATATGTACGATATCTCTCTTTATGAAGCTGTGATTGTGCAAATCAGCCTTTCTCAGCCTTTTTTTTACTATTAGAGAAACCTTGAAAAAGTTTTCAGGTTTCGAGGAATCCTCACTGAGATTATTATATTTACAGCTCACATTACTCTTGCATAAACAGTATATTGTAGAGAGTTTTAATTGACAGAAGAATGGGGTAACGTAATCCTCCAACTCTATATGACAGAATTACAGTATATAATAAATAGTAATCATGGAAATTAAACAGATAATACAAATGGGCAGAAAAGAAACCACAACATTACAAATTGTACTGACCCCTTACATTGGTGGTTGGTGTAGATAAGAGATCAATCTGCCACTGCCGTCTCCTCAAGAAATGCCTAGCAACCTTGGCAGGTATCCCAGAGTTCCACGAAACTCAGGCTGAGAAAGACTGGCCTTGGTAAATAAAGATAGACTGGTTTAGGCGTACATTGGTTTGTGGTATGGCACTATAGGTGTATGTCACCAAATAGAATTGCTCTCCACTGACAGTGTAGAAAAATTATCCAATGATTGTTAGATCAACTTCTGACAAGCAGGAGCAGGCTACTATGGATTAAAATTCAGCTATTCTCTGCTGGTCCAACCAATTTTTGATCCGTCTGTGGCCAGATTTAAGTTAGTCAGTTATCTAGGATTGGGGGAGGGAGTACAAGATAGTTGACCTAGTGGAGCAGGAAGTATTTAGAAATGTCATATCTAAGATGTTAAATGTATGCTGCCAAGCTATTGTAAACTATCACTGCTGATGAGTTTGGTTTACAAAGAAGTGCTTCCTCTATAGTTCAGTATTGGGTCTCCTGACCCATATTTTTGATACATTAACAACTTCCTGACTGACAGATAAGAAAATTCAGTACAATAATTCATACATGTCAGTAGACGTGTATTGCTCCACTAAGCCAACCAAGACTGCCTTAGTTAAGCTTCTCTACAAAGCTCATCTGAACATTGTGTGACACTCATATGTTAAACCTATTGACCAGTTCCCAGGTATGTGTAGCGCCACTTCCCTCTTCGAGGCCTACTGTACTTGGGTTTGAGCAATGAAAGCTCTGAAATCCCAGTTCCAATACTTTGGCAATATACTTCTCGGCCTATGGGCTACATAGGGAAACACACCTATATTTGCTCACAGGGGGCCCCTCAGATTCCAGTGGTTAAAGGCATAATCGTGACAAACACCCATGCCCAGTAATCAACAGGTTCTTGGGTTATAAGGCACGTGGTCTCACATGGGGACCTATCTATCCACTGCCAGTTTGGCTGACCTGCCATCACCAGGCCACCACCCATTTCCTGACTGAGCTTTTTTTCCTCTTGTATGGAAACTTGTCTAACAAAATATATAGGCAAACATTGTTCCATCTTGTATGAATGGCCAAACTTCCACCAATAGGATATTTTTTGTTATAACTTCCAGTTAGCCTTGTGATGCCCATTGGGGAGAGAACTGATGGCATTTCTCTGAAAGGAAAAACTGCATAATGTTAACCTTCCATATACAGTATCACATAGTCTCTGATGAGACAGTAACTCTTCCAAAGGGGCCCAGACCTCCTCTTCATTCTCTGAGTCACTCACAACTCTCAAAATATGACACTACGTTGAAACTGCAGGCACTGACTCCACCCCAGCTATATACTCATACCTTCCTACCTAGGTGAAGACCGTGCCTATCACTAACAGGCCCTACATGGGCACATATGCTTGGCTGTTTTAACAAGTGCAGTGTAATGTATTTTAATATGCCCTACTCCGCACTGGGTTCTGTAAAACAACCTAAGCACAGACCATGCAGGCTGGACCCAGATAGCTCCTTAAAAGGTGATCTACATGAGCCCTTATAGTGTCAGTGTTTGTTTTCCTGTTAAAACTAAAACACGAGATTCTTAAATTAAGTTGAAATAAAATCTACAACTTTTATAACTAGTTGCATCTAAGAAGCTGTGAATCATGCATAGAACAAGTCAAGGTTCATGGTGGCAAGCTCCACTGCACCTACATTGTTAATAAATGATAACATGCCTGGGAAAAGTAACTGCTCTGGAAAAGACTGCTGAACAAATGTCAAGAATTCAAGCTGAAATACAACAAATGTAGCAACCCCTTACCCCTGGGCAAGTAAAGAGGACCTCTAGGTGTCTTGGAGTGTTAGCATTTCAGCTCTCAGAGTGGAATCATCCTTTGCGTCTTTTGAGGTAAAAAGTTGTGTACCAGTCACTTAAATATGTTTTGAAGTATAAGGGCACGAAATATCAAGAAAAAAAGAGGCAAAAATACAACTCCAGATTTCTCTTCTAGTAAAGTATGTAGCTGGCCCTTTAAGCACTGCCAAGCAGAGCTCAAGCCATATAAAATCAAACACAGGTACCTTAGTAAATGAGCGGTGAGAACTCACTCAATGTAGCATGTGAGAAGTACACTATATGCATTAATAATCTACTTTTGCTCAGTCAGTGCTTTTACCATTGTACGGTTGTGCCAGTGTTTTACTAACAAGGTGAACCAGTGCAGTATCGGATATCAGCCAATAAGCACTGATGAGTCTATTTCAAGCTACTAAAAACAAATGTATAATTGCTGGCAATGAGCTAATGCACATTAGCAGATTATAAATAATATATGCTAATTTTACAAACAAGCAAATGCGTCATACCTTTACCTTTATAAAATTATTTATCAATTTACAAAATTGTCTTCAATTATCTTACAGCCTGCCTTGTTGGTGTAGATTCCTATGTTGTTGGATTAAGCAATCTTTAGAAGAAGCCTACATAATTGTTCGAAAATGTTCATGCTTTATGACGGCAGTGTCTTCAGGTCGATTTACAGGTACAGTACATCTGTACATTTGTCACTAATTACTGCTAGTGAGGATATATTGATTAATCATAAAATGATAGACATAGTAAATACAAAACAGGAAATTTAATTATGGTCTTATGAATCTCAAATGCTGCCTTTAAGGACCTATTTGCACTGATATTGCTACTGTACTGTGCAGTACTGCAAACGCACAGCAATTGTGTATATTGCATTGCGGTGAATTGTGTTGTGTTCATTTTGAATATGCTGTAACATAACACACTACAGCGCTAATGCATTGTAACACAACAGAGCACACAGAGGTGACTAACCTGTGTAGTGTGGTGCATTGTGCTAAGAAATGTGTGACTTGCAGCATTTAGCCTATTCAAAATGAATGGGTTTCCTAACACAATGCACATAAAATGCCTGATAATGCATATTCAACATGCATGCATAACACAGCACACCAGTGTGAACAGGTGCTGCATCTACTATGCACTAAAGAAAAACTGTTGTGAAAGAAGCATGGATTCTCCATTTGGTTGTCTAGCTGTTGTGCCGTGAACCTGAAACATCCAGTATATATATATACACACACACACGTGTACTTTGCATATTATCTTTAAAGTGGAATTCTATGCAGCTAAATATATTGTTGAAATATACACTATATTGCCAAAAGTATTGGGATACCCCTCCAAATCAATGGGTTCAGGTGTTCTAATCACCTCCATGGCCATAGGTGTATAAAATCAAGCAACTAGACATGCAGACTGCTTCTACAAACATTTGTGAAAGAATGGGTCACTCTCAGGAGCTCAGTGTATTCAAGCGTGGTACCGTGATAGGTTGCCACCTGTGCAGTAAGTCCATCTGTGAAATTTCCTTGGTACTAAATATTCCACAGTCAACTGATAGTGGTATTGTAACAAAGTGGAAGCAACTGGGAACAATAGCAACTCAGCCACAAAGCAGTAGGTCACATAAAATGACTGAGCGGGGTCAGTACATGCTGAAGCGCACAGTGCGCAGAAGTCGTCAAATGTCTGCAGAGTCAAAAGCTAAAGACCTCCAAACTTCATGTGGCCTTCAGTTTAACACAACAACAGCGCATAGAGAGCTTCATGGAATGGGTTTCCATGGCCGAGAAGCTGCATCCAAGCCTTACATCACCAAGTGCAATGCAAAGCATCAGATGCAGTGGTGTAAAGCACACTGCTACTGGACTCTAGAGCAGTGGAGACGTGTTCTATGGAATGATGAATCACGCATCTCTGTCTGGCAATCCGATGGACGTGTCTGGGTTTGGCAGTTGCCAGGAGAATGGTACTTGCCTGACTGCATTGTGCCAAGTGTAAAGTTTGGTGAAGGGGAATTTTGGTGTTGGGTTGTTTTTCAGGGGTTGGGCTTGGCCCTTTAGTTCCAGTGAAGGGAACTCTTAAGGCGTCAGTATACCAGGACATTTTGGACAATTTCATGCTCCCAACTTTGTGGGAACAGTTTGGAGATGGCTCCTTCCTGTTCCAACATGACTGCGCACCAGTGCACAAAGCAAGGTCCATAAAGACATGGATGATCAAGTTTGAGGTGGAGGAACTTGACTGGCCTGCACAGAGTCCTAACCTACAACCCAACAGAACACCTTTGGGATGAATTAAAGAGGAGACTGTGAGCCATGCCTTCTTGTCCGACAACAGTGCCTGATGTCACAAATGCGCTTCTGGAAGAATAGTCAAACATTCCCATAGACACACTCCTAAACCTTTTGGACAGCCTTCCCAGAAGAGTTGAAGCTTTTATAGCTGCAAAGGGTGGGCCAGCTCAATATTGAACTCTATGGACTAAGACTGGGATGCCATTAAAGTGTGCTTGCAAAGGCAGGTGTCCCATTACTTTTGGCAATATAGTGTATATTATATTAGGTTAAACTCAAGGGAAATCTGTACTAACTGTGTGCCACATACAGACACAAATACAAGTGAATGGCTTTACGTGACCATACTCATTTAACGCCAATTGCTTTTGCAACAGCATTTACCCAAGCATGTTCATAGACTAAGAGGGTCAGGTCAAGGTTTTATGCAACCACTGAAGTAGTTGGCCTTATTACAGTGATACAATGGCTAAAAGATTTCATACCAAACATTTCCTCCATCAGATCCTACTGCCCACTGAAAATAATTTTGAGCTGAACTCCATGCACAAAAATGCCCATTTAAATATTTTCTTCATATTTGTCATTCTATGTTGCTCCTGCAATCTGATGGCACCATGCTCTTGATATTCATCCAGTATTCCTAACGGCTGGGGACACAATTCACGTTTATCTCTATCTTTGACCTTTCTCCCCAAATAGGAGTAGGCACAAATTGTGCCTACACTTTGCAATATCAAACCGTGCCCTAGATCCTCGATGGGCACATTAGATTTCATTCAGGACACTCTCCTTAGAATGGCCTTTTTTCCCCTAGCCCTCGATTTCTTACACTTTTCCCTTATCATACTTCTTCTCACTCTATGCTTCCTCTACTTACCTGCTGACCTCTCATGGTTATCCCTCCTCTCTCTATCTAACTCCATCATAGCCCAAACAACTTCAGCCCTGCCAACACTTAAAATATGCTCATATAATGCTAAAAAGCTAAATAATGCATCCTAAAGAGGACAAATCCTATAACAAATGCACAAACATAAGGTCCGTATTCTTTTGTTTCAAGAAATTGCTATGCTGACTCTCTCCAAAGCTGTTACAAAAAATACTTATCTACGTGCTTCCATAGTGCAAACCCAGTGCAGAAAACAAAATGAGAGTCTATCACATTCCACAAAACTCTACCATAGACCCTGATAGACCATGAAACTGAGGATTGTCTTTGTTAAGTTTTCTTTATGGGGTTCTAAGATCACTGCCACTAACTTTTACCTCCCAAATGTCAGTCAGACACAGGCTGCTTTACGGCATCTACAAACTATATCCCAATTTGCAGAATTCACAGAAGGGAAAATTTTGTTAGGCGGGGACCTAAACATGCCCCTAGAACCACACTTATACTCCTCTACTTTTTGCTCTTAAATCTTATATCCCAAATTGAAAGCTGTAAAGTGAGCCCTTTTTAATCACTATCAGATAGATGTCTGGAGAGTATTACACCTATTAATCTTCACCAATCAGTCCTACAGTCATATTGACTACTTATGAATTGACCACAGCTGTTTGGAATGGCCCCCCATATGACACCATGATCTGGTCAGACCATTCACTAGTGTTTTTCACACTTGCACTGCCCACTGCCCGATTGCAGGAATGGACATAGTATCTTATTGATTCCCTTTTAGCTAACCAGGAATGCAATAAACAAATAGCAGACACGATCTGGCATGCTTTACAAGACCATGCTTCTGATCCCACTTTCAGTGGGAAGAAATGAAAGCAGTCCTTAGGGGGATCTTTATTCAACAGGGTGCTTGTTTGAAGAGAGAATGAGCTGAATCTATAATTACCACAGTACATACACTCAGAGACTTAGAAACCAGACATAAACAACTCAGAAATCTCTGCAGTCAGATCTCAGTTTTGTGAACTGTATGAGGTCTCCACTGCTACCCAAACAAAATTGTGCTACAGCAATACAAATTTAGTCATAAATGTTCCAGACCTCTGGCTAGGACTACCTCCACCCCAGAACGATGCATACTTATATCACCCAGCTAAAAACTGAATGAGGAGTTGAACTATTCACCTTTAACCATTTTACAGATGTTCAGTGAATTCCACATGGTAATTTTCACGTGGATATTGGACTGGTTTCATCAATCCTACATTAAATTATGGGTCCAACTAGAAAGCTACATGACCCCTGTAGACCTATGTGCTCTACCCTGCATTCTTCCTATACAATGCAGCAATATCTCCACTATCACCCAAAATTTAGGAAATATACACTATCTATTTGGAACCACACAATCTCCAACCTACAATTATCAAGGTACTGAATGTAGGCTTCATGTCCCCCTTTTTTAGCAGTCCTGTCTTCTTGCCAGCTGTCCGAACACCTACTTTTGGCCCTTGTAATAGGACAGATCACCACAGGCTTCTACAGCTGATATAATCTAATCCTTCGCTTATGTCTATGGGTCCAGTAGAAGGGCAAACTCATGACATCATTCATTTACTCCAAAGACAACAGACTTTATCTTTTATTCCTTCTCTTCTCTAATTTCTTCCCTCAGCCCTGGATGTCACTGCTATCCCTGTCATTTCAAAGCCATTGTTTCTAGAGACTCTTTAATGACTCTTTAATGACTCATATAAAAAATATTAAAATATTTTAAGCAACAGACAGCATGGATTCACAAAAGACAGAAGTTGTCAAACAAATCTGATTTCTTTTTATGAGGAGGTGAGCAAAACCTTGGACAGAGGGGTGGCGGTGGACGTGGTATACTTGGATTTTGCAAAAGCGTTTGACACAGTGCCCCACACAGTGCCCCACACATGACAAATGTGTAAGGTAAAGTCTACAGGCTTGGAAAAATCTGTATGTAAATGGGTAGAAAACTGGCTAAAAAACTGGCTAAAAGATCTACTATGTGGCAAATGAGGTTTAATTTTGATCAATGTAAGGTTATGCACTTGGGGGCTATGAATGTGCATGCATCATACATACTAGGGGGAGAACAACCGGGAGAATCAATGGTGGAGAAGGATCTGGGAGTTCTGGTAGATAACAAGCTTAATAATGGCATGCAATGCCAAGCTGCGGTTTCTAAAGTGAGAAAAATCCTCTCTTGTATTAAATGAGGTATAGACTCTAGAGAGGGAGTTATCATTTTACCCCTGTACAAATCATTAGTAATACCTCATCTGGAATATGCAGATCAATTTTGGGCACCAATTCACAAAAAGAACATTGGAACTGGAGAAAGTACAGAGAAGGGCAACCAAACTGATAAGAGGCATGGAGGAGATCAGCTATGAGGAAAGATTAGAGTAATCAAATTTATTCTCTCTTGAGAAGAGGAGATTAAGGGGGGATATGATCAACATGTATAAATACATCAGTGGTTCATATAGTGAACTCGGTGTAGAGTTATTCACCCTGAGGTCATCACAGAGGACAAGGGGGCACTCTTTACAACCTTTTTGAAATTACCTAAACAAATTCAAATAAATGAATATAATAAAATTCAAAATGAAATCAAAAAAAGTCCAATGCAAAGTGTCCCAAAAAATGTCCTACTACAAACAAAAATAGTGTCCAAAAAATTGTCCAAATATCCAAATTTGTTCATCCAGTAGGAAGAAATTCCCTTTCATCCCGTAGTACCTCAAAAAAAACAAATTCAAAAATCTAGTGCATTACCTTTATAAATAATATATTCACTCCGTGCAAAAACAAAAACACAAAAAACACAAAATTGTGCAATAACTATATATGTATCTCTTCCGTGCACATATGAGTAAACTGTGACCACTCTGTGAACACTGCAACACTGTGTATCCACCAACACCAATAGTATTAAATACTATTACCCTTTGTATCCATATACCAGCATCCAAATGAGATCTTCTAAGATGCTCCAAAGAAATTATTCCAAGGTCCTCAAAAGACAAGAAGGGTCTCAAGGCTCATATTCAAGGTGTAATAAAAAAATTTAATAGCAACTTACATTAAAATTTCATTATTCCGGCTTCCAACATGCTTCCTGTGTGAGTTCTATCAAACAAATGCGATATACCATGTGTTGACAACCCACAAAATGGCCGCGGCGACACCTCCGGTCTGCGTGCATGCGTCACGACGTCACACCCTTAACGCGTTTCGTCACTTCCGGACTTCATCTGAAGGGATCCCATGTTGAAGCATGTTGGAAGCCGGAATAATGAAATTTTAATGTAAGTTGCTATTAAATTTTTTTATTACACCTTGAATATGAGCCTTGAGACCCTTCTTGTCTTTTGAGGACCTTGGAATAATTTCTTTGGAGCATCTTAGAAGATCTCATTTGGATGCTGGTATATGGATACAAAGGGTAATAGTATTTAATACTATTGGTGTTGGTGGATACACAGTGTTGCAGTGTTCACAGAGTGGTCACAGTTTACTCATATGTGCACAGAAGAGATACATATATAGTTATTGCACAATTTTGTGTTTTTTGTGTTTTTGTTTTTGCACGGAGTAAATATATTATTTATAAAGGTAATGCACTAGATTTTTGAATTTGTTTTTTTTGAGGTACTACGGGATGAAAGGGAATTTCTTCCTACTGGATGAACAAATTTGGATATTTGGACAATTTTTTGGACACTATTTTTGTTTGTAGTAGGACATTTTTTGGGACACTTTGCATTGGACTTTTTTTGATTTCATTTTGAATTTTATTATATTCATTTATTTGAATTTGTTTAGGTAATTTCAAAAAGGTTATAATACTATTGCTTTCTGGGGAGAAGGTGTGACTTTTTGAGGGGTTTGGGGATAGGTGGTTATACACATACTGAATCAGGGCACTCTTTACGTCTGGAGGAAAAGAGATTTAATCTCCAAACATGGAAAGGTAAGAACTGTGAAAACGTGGAATAGACTCCCTCAAGAGTTGCTTGTGGCCACCTCAGTGGATTGCTTTAAAAAAGGCCTGGATTCTTTCTTGGATACACAGAATATTACTGGATACTAACATTTATAGGTAAAGTTGATCCAGGGAGTATCCTATTGCCTCTCGGGGGATCAGGCAGGAATTTTTCCTCTGCAGCAGCAAATTTGATCATGCTTTTGCCTTCCTCTGGATCAACTGTGGGTGTAGGATTATAACTTTTTTTTTTTTTAATGGTTGAACTGGATGAACTTTTGTCTTTTTTCAGCCAGACTAACTATGTAACCAACTGTATTCTAATCACTACTCCTTCAGATGTTCCCTACAACCCACACTATATCCCAGTTATGAAATCCTTGGACCCATTGTCAGACCCTATGCAGGTGCAGTGGGGCCTGGGTTCCTCCTGGTGTACGACAATGCCTCATATGGCAAGAGTATGCAGGCAGTTCCTGGATGATGAAGGACTTGATACCGTTGAACGGTCCCCATGCTCTCCTGACCTAAATCCAATAGAACACTTCTGGGATATCATGTTTTGGTCCATCTGATGCCACCAGGTTGCACCTCAGACTGTCCAGGAGCTTAGTGATGCCTTGGTCCAGATCTGGGAGGAAATACCCCAGGACACCTCCGTCATCTCATCAGGTGCATGCCCCCACGTTGCCAGGCATGCATACAAGCACTTGGGGGCCATACAATCTACTGTGTACCTTTTTGAGTTCCTGCAGTGAAATTTCAGCAAAATGGACTAGCCTGCCGCATCATTTTTTCACTTTGATTTTCGGGGTGTCTTTGAATTCAGTCCTCTGTAGGTGGATCATTTTCATTTCCATCAAACAGTGGGGCATCCTTACGTTCCTAGCACATTACTCAGTCCATATCAGTATAGATATCTAGCATGATATTTTTCCTCTTTGAGATCTGATGTGTTTTCAAAGTGTTCCTTAAATTTTTTTGAGCAGTGTAGTTTTGTCTGTAATTGGATGTCTTCAGGAAGCTCATGTTCACCATTTTGATAGCTGGATTAATACTATGCCGAATTAACTCTTTGGGCACCGGATGCAGACAAGCCAATATGCATCACTGGATGTACCCTTATTGCCACCATATAATCACTTAACATTCACAGATACAACCTATGTTTCAATAAAATAAGACAAAAAAAAATTATGTAACAATAAATGAAAAGCAATAACATTTCCAGGGCATCCGCTTTGTTTTGCAGTATACTTAAACATGCTATAACCTCGTATAAACTCGTATTGCACACTGCACCCTAGTGGGTGTCACTATTATTGCTTATATTAAATCACAATACAGATAAGTAAACAACAGAAAACTATACTAAAAAAAGTATTACAAATGTCATTTATATAATCTAAAAATGCATTTAAAATACTAAATACTTTTGAAAATCTAAGCCTACATGATCTAGGTAACTATGTAGAGTCTACAAAACCTTTCAAAGATTTGAGCCTACAAGATCTAGGTGAATATTTTGGCATGATGCTTTCCATTCTCCCCATTAAATAATGCATTACATGAAAACGCATGTGGCCATGAATACCCTATAAATGCATGTAATTCTACAAAACGTTGGAGTAAAAAATTATTGATAAACAGTTAAACTCAATAGATAAAGAATGCATTATACACATACACATGTGGCCATGTATGAATGCATGTAAATTCTACTAAACCTTTTAAAAATTACTGATAAAACAGTTGAGGGTCTGCAATTCATTATTATTATTATACAGTGTTTATGTAGCGCCAAAGGGTTTGCTCAGCGTTGTACATTAGCGAGGGGGACAGAACATGAGACAATACAGTACAATACAATACACGAGGGGTTCGAGGGCCCTGCTCTTTCAAGCTTACAATCTAGGAGAGGGGGATAGTGGTACAGGAGGAAGTGGCTGTGGGGGGTGGAGTGGTAGGAGGAGGGGAGGAGATCGGTTGTTAGGTGAGGGTGGGGTAGGATTCCCTGAAAAGATGGGTTTTCAGGGTGCGCCTGAAGGTGAGCAGGGTAGGTGACAGTCTGATGGATTAGGGTAGGGAGTTCCAGAGGATGGGGGAAGTCCTGGAGAAGTCCTGCAGTCGGGCCTAGGAGGAGGAGACCAGGGAGCTAGAGAGTAGGAGGTCTTAAAAGTCATAATCAACAACGTAATCTTTTCTTTTGGTTTTCACATATCAGGCCATTGTGCTGAAAACACCATACTGTGTGTGGCAGAGAATATTTCATATGAATGTCATTGTAGGGTAGACGTCACATCTCTCCTTCCCTAGACAAATCTACACTGACTCTTTTTCAGTACTGAACACTTCTGTTACAATAGCTTAGATATGAATGATCAAATTATGCTGACCCTGACAGCCAGGAAAGATGCAAAGATTAAAATAAACACTTGTTGCCCTCCACATCTAGTGTGAATCTTCCTGGTAGCTAAGCAGATATATACTTTGTCACCATGCCAGTATCTCTAAAGATGTGAACATTATTTATTTATAAAAATGAATACTGGATGCATAATTACTACCACATCTAGCAGCATCCTTCACATATTTCCTTTCAGCACCCCCCTTCAGGTGCATACAATTCAAAATATGAATAAAACCAGGTATCTATTTATAGTGTCAGTATTGTTCCTATTGAAATGTATAAATATTTCACAAGTTGCAGATTAAAAATGGCTGGCTAGATGAAAGCATGACTGTCCATATTGAAGGTACAAATACTGCTGATGAATGAGCTGTTTCTTATACATATTAAAATGGATTATAGTAATAGAAAATACAGACAGTGCACATTCCTTGTCTCTTTATCTGCTTAAGGCCACTTGCACATGGATGATGCAACATAAATTCCAAGGTATTTTCCCCATTTGGAAAGCCCAGGTGCTCTTTACAGCTGCCTATAGATGTGAATGACTGCACACCTCTACTCAGGAGTATGTCGGGGCTCGCGTAAATACGAGTGCACTATAAAAACTAGAAACTGCAATATTTTACCTGTATGCCCATACGCTAAACAAATGCTTGCACCAGCACTGGGGTATATCTAAGTACTGGTGGTGTACACCTCAGTGTAGCTGCGCACAGCCATTCATGTCTATAGACATCTGTATACAGAACCTGGACTTTCCAAGTGGGGGAAATATGCAGGAATTTACGTTGCATGGGCTCAGGCGTGAATGGCTGCGTGCAAATGGCCTACAACATTGTGTATGTAGCACCCTCCTAGTTTAGCTAGGGGGAGCTAGAGTCCTGATTGTTAGTGAGGAAGGCTGAGTAGCAGCCTGGGTGTAATAGCCAGAAGGTCAAATTGTGGTCAGGAGTTGAGAGGCTCTGCAGGCCAGCCCCTCTGGAATTTCCCCCTGCTCTAGGGCTTTGGATGAAGGCCCTAGAGGCAGTGGGTGGATCTGAGGAGTGGCTGGCTTGCACTGAGGGATCCTAGCCAATCCCCAACAGAAGGTTTCTTAAGGGGTTGGGGCACCCTTAAAAGTTTTGGAGCCTGCTCAGCTGCAGTTGAGATTGGGTGGAAGATAGTAAGGAAGATGTGAGGCTGAAGGCAGGAGGCTGCAAGGAGGCCCAGTGGGATGGGGCTTACCTGCATTCCTGGAGCGGGAAAGGGAGAAGCTCAGAGTTTCACTGACCCTAGAGCGAAGACCACCTGCATGGCAGGGAAAAAGCGGCTCGGCTAAAAGGCCTGGAAGCAGCCACCAACCCATTAGCAGTACAGGAGAGGAGGAGTGAGTACCCCTGCACCCCTTGAGAGGATAGGGGAAGACTGGTGGGAAACCAGATTCGCTGCCTACTTGGAACTGTCCACTTTTAACGTAACAGACACCAGATCCCCTGTTCAAGGATACCTCTAGATTGCTGGGTGAAAAAGAGGAGGTGGTACATTAAGGAGATGCTGGCTAGCTCTCCAACAGAGACTGTGCTGCAGAGAAGGCTTGTAAATAGTTCTAGGAAGTTGTTCGCAGTTCATCAGTTCCCTTGGACATCCTGTACACCACTAAACCTATCCCAGTTTGAATCCCCTAAATAAAACAACAAAAGCAAAGCTCAAGGACTGATCTCTGACTCTGTATGCAAGCACAGGTAGAGATGTGTGTTGCCTAGCTGTGCAGGAATATAGGGGGACCCAAATCTTCTAGCGACTCCTACGGGGGCAGTGATGTTGAGGCTGATTTTTTAAAGAAGTTGAGAAATGCTGAGAGCCTGAGCCAGCCACTCCCTTCCCCTGCAGAGCCCAGCGCTCCAGTGAGTGGGGGGGGGGGGGGCAGAACAGAGAACATATACCGATTCTGCATCCATCTACATACTTCTTTTAACTCATTTAGTAAATCAGCATATGATGTATCCACAGGAGCTGCAGAACCTGGTATAAGGGTCATAAGAAGGGACAGGTGATGACAATGAAATCTGGGGAACCCCAAACTCTGTGGAAAGAAAAAGGCAGTCATACTGAACACCGTACTCTGGTCTCCAAAACTCATAAGCCTGTAACAAAAATGGTCAGACTGAAATTTCATTTCTGTGCTTCAGCAGCCATGCCTAAACATTCCTAATATTATTCAGCTTCTCCAGGAAACCGAGCTACTGTGGGGAGCGCCTCCACAATTGTTACCAGAGGGCTTCAGTTTCAGTGGGGTGGCCTCTGTCTTCGGGCCTTGGATCCCTCCAGATGTTCACCTGTGTTAGAACATACACTATATTGCCAAAAGTATTGTGACACCCCTCCAAATTATTGGATTCAGGTGTTCCAATCACCTTCATGGTCACAGTTGTATAAAATCAAGCACCTAGGCATGCAGACTACTTCTACAAACATTTGTGAAAGAATGGGTCGCTTTCAGGAGCTAAATGAATTCAAGCATGGTACCGTGATAGGTTGCCACCTGTGCAATAAGTCCATCTGTGAAATTTCCTTGCTACTAAATATTCCACGGTCAACTGTTAGTGGTAGTATACCAAAGTCAAAGCAATTGGAAACAACAGCAACTCAGCCATAAAGTGGTAGGCCAGGTAAAATGACAGAGCAAGGTCAGTACATGCTGAAGCGCATAGTGAGGAAAAGTTGCCAACTGTCTGCACAGTCGATAGCTAAACACCTCCAAACTTCGTGTCGCCTTCAGATAAGCACAGCAGTGCGTGGAGAGCTTTATGGAATGGGTTTCCATGGCCGAGCAGCTGCATCCAAGCCTTACATCACCAAGTGCAATGCAAAGCATCAGATGCACTACATGCCACCAGTGGAATCTAGAGCAGTGGAGATGTGTTCTCTGGAGTGATAAATCACTCTTCTCTGTGTGGCATTCCGATTGTCTGGGTTTGGCGGTTGCCAGGAGAATGGTACTTGCCGGACTGCATTGTGCCAAATGCAAAGTTTGGTGTGGGAGGGGATTATGGTGTGGGGTTGATTTTCAGGGGTTGAGCTCGGCCCCTTAGTTCCAGTGAAGGAAACTCTTAAGACGTCAGCATACCAAGACATTTTGGAAAATTTCATGCTCGCAACTTTGTGGGAACAGTGTGGGGATGGCACCTTCCTGTTCCAACATGATTGCGCACCAGTGCACAAAGCAAGGTCCATAAAGACATGGATGAGCGAGTCTTGAGAGGAGGAACTTGACTGGCCTGCACAGAGTCCTGACCTCAACCTGAGAGAATACTTTTGGGATGAAATAGAGCAGAAACTGCGAACCAGGCCTTCTCATCTAACATCAGTGCCTGAACTCACAAATGCGTTTCTGGAACAATGGTCAAACATTCCCATAGACACACTCCTAAATCTTGTGGACAGCCTTCCCAGAAGGGTTGTTATAGCTGCAAAGGGTGGGCCAACTCAATATTGAACCCTACAGACTAAGACAAAGATATGTAAAGGCAGGCAGTGATGGGACAAGGTCACCTAGCGCCCAGGGCAAACATGCCAAATGGTGCCCCCCTCCGCACAAGATGTATGAGCTTTGTGTTAGCAACAATCCCCCCCCCCAAAAAAAAATAAAAATTTGACCACTAATCTGCATACTTACCCCCCAAGCATACATTTCCTTTGAAATACAAAATTCTCCCAAAACCAAAATTCACTGTCACAGTACAAATCTCCTTTCCCCAATGCAATCTCCAACCCAGCATAAATCTTTGCCTCTCCTCCCCCCCCCCCCAAATCCACCCTCCTAGCACAAATCCTTCACCCCCCCAAATTTCCCCCAATCCCTTCTTCCAGCACCTCCCTCCAAAAATATTTCCCCTCCCAAATCCCTCTTTCTAGTACAAATCATCTTACTCCATCCTCCCTCTTAGCACAAATCCCCCCTGAATCATCCATTCTAGCGTTCCCCCAAATCACCCCCAGCACACATCCCCTCCCCCCCACAAATTTCCACTCTTAGAATACATCTTACCCTGCCTGAAAATTCCCCTCTTTCAGCACAAATCTCCCTAGCACAAAGTATCCCCTTCATACCCCCCTTACTAACCCCCCCAAATTTCCCCTGCTAGCATCCTCGCACAAATGTCCCCCTCCCAAATCACACCTTTTAGCACAACCTCCCCCCCCCCAATAGTCTACAAACGTCCCTTTGCTGTGCTATAGGTGGCTCCTAAAAGAGACTATTTATGCTGTATGCCTGCTCATGACAGTAAAATGTTTGTTGCCATCCTGCTTGCCAATGCCTGGAGCAACCAGAGCAGCTCATCAATGTCTCCAAGTCTTTTCTCTGCTCTACAGGTGGCTACTATACAAAATGCCTGCTAAAGTCAGAGTTTTCCATGTGTTCATGCTTGTCGTTGCCCGAAGCAACCGGAATTGCCTGCAACCCAGTGGATTACAAATGCTCAGCTACTTTGCACCAGTTGGGCCAAGTGACTTGCTTTATTCAACAGCGCTCAACAGGGTGGGTGTCCCGTGCCTCGCCATTGCCCATAGCAACCGCTGTGGATCATTATGTCTACAACTACTGGTGACACCCAGTCATTCAACAATGGCTGGAGCGAAGTGTCCTGTTCTTGCCAGCAAGTTGCCTAAGTGTTTCTGCCCGGATTCATCCATATCAATGCCTGCAATCCAGTCAGTCTATCCCCACCTGGAACAGCAGGGGTTAATACCAGTAGGAACATTCCTGCATGGCAGTCTAGCTGGTGCCAAAGTTTCACAAGGAGGGGCATGGCAATGCCCTCAAGTCTGCCCTGTACACCCAACATGCTGTGAGAGAGTGAGAGGAGGAAGATGGCAGCTGCACTACCGTTGTGTCCCCGACGTTTCATGCCGGAGGTTACCCTGGTGACACCGGGGTACACTCAGAGCATAGTGGCTACTTTGCTCTAGTGTTCATGGAGGGAATGGAGAGGTTGTGTCTGCTATGTCCTGAGTGCAGGAGATCGACCACCCTGATCAGAACATGGATCAGGTAAAGGCACTGTGAGGTGCCATTGACCAGACTACTGCGCAACGATCTGGCGCTGTGCACATACACAGTCAATTTGCACATGTAACTATGTACTGAGAAGCAGGAGCGATGAAAGGTCAGAGGATGTCTCGCTTGGGAGTTTCAGAGAGGGGTAGAGTCTCAGGACTGTGACTCCCCTGCACGGTCCACAAACCCCATCATCAGACGTTGGCCTGCTGTGACTTACGCACCACCCGGTGATGCCGCTGATGCCCAGCATAAGACAGCTGATGTACCAGAGATGCTGGCCTCCCGCTCCAGCCCTGCACAATCTCTCCAGAAGGAGCCAGTCAGCGAGGACAGTTATTCCTAAGGTGAGCCAGTGGAAAGTGTTATTGGTGGGGAGGTGGATTAGGAGTCTCAATTTTTTACGAAATTTGGACTTTTAGAACTGGAGAAAGAGCAGGAAGACTGGTCCCCTGAAGACTCAGAGGAAGAATGGGATTGGGGGGACACTACTGAGGACTATGAGTCCATGACAGGGCCATCAGGGAGTTCACATACCCGACATCCAGCTGAACCTCCACTCAGGGCTGAGTCTGTTCAGATGCCTCCTCAGCCATGGCCAGAATTCATCGCACCCTGGCCTAGGACCAGAGCCAGGAACACAGAATTTAAAATGCTGATTCACAGAGCCCTAAATCCCTGTATCTACCCGGGAACAGGGTGCAAGGACAAGTTACCCTGGTTCTCCAGATTTCAGAGGGCCATACAGAAGGGAGTGGCTCTAGACTACCCCTATGTTCTCCAGAGTATCATGGACATTATTGATGACTCCAGGCAAGAATGGGAGGATGATCTTGTCTGGGATTACCTTCATGTCCCTAAATCTTTGAGAGGCCCTTATCTCACTCAAGCTTGGGGCCGTTTCCTGGAAATAAAAGAAGAGTGGAGCAGGGACTTGGCCATCTATAAGGACAGAGTGGTGGTCGTGAAGGCAGGGAGGCCTAAGGTAACCTATTCTATTTCTGCCTGCAGGACTGATGATTCTATTATTAAATAGCCCAGCCCCAAGCAATACTATTGAGGATGGATGCAGGATTCCCATCCCAATAAGCCCTGCTTAATGTCTTTTCCTTTTTGGACTGAGCTGGACTTTATTTGCTGCCCTGATAGGCTGATCTGGGAACATTTCAGTGGCTGCTTAGTTTGTCTGCTACTTCTTTAGGAGGGGCTCCTCCCCTAAATTATACTGAAGTATCTTGTCCAATTAGTCAGTCGGTATAGGGCTGTATGTTTCTTTTTTTATTGTCTTGTTTGTCTTTGTCCACTGTTCTGCAGAATTTCCAGGTGGCTGTCTCCCTGCTACAGGACTAAGAAGAGGACTTCCTCACTTCTTGAAGGATTTCCCTCGAGGGGGGAGGGGTACTTCATACCTTTTGCCCTTATACTTTTATACATATGTTATTGTGTATGTTATGTTTCCCTTCTGTCAGTGGTAGTTAGCTAGCATCAGGCTATATATACTACTGCATATTTGTACAGCAAAATCTATTTATATTTTTGATACAAATATTTATTTGTAGATATATTTTTCCTCTTCTCCCAGTTTTTGTACCATGTACCCTGTGTAGTTTTTGCACATGTGTATCCAGGCATTCCACTTCTCTGTCAATGTGCTTTGTGAAATCCTGATAAACAGAACACAAAGCTCAGTTGTAACTGAGCTGTGACTATTGCACAGGAAAAGTCACATTCTTCCTGTGTAGTCTGCAGGACTTATGGTCTCAAATGAATTAGTAGGCAATGATTCGATCAAAATGGCATTCTGCTGATCATAAAAATAGTTTTAAACCACATAAAGTGGTAGTAAAAAAAAGGTGCGCATGCGTGGGCAGGCGGAGCGGATGTCCCGGTGATCTGCTCCGCACCCTCACGGCACATACAGCTCTCTATAGCGGCACCAGACATCGCACGGGCTCCGCACAAGCACCGGCCAGCTCCGGGCACTACAGAGCTCTCCCTTACGCCAGGCCTTGCAGCTGGGAAGAGCCAGTGCGGCTCACAGAACCTGATCCCTGTGGCAGGCAGGGGGGGCAAGATGGCAGCCAGCTTCAGTCCCACGGCCTGTAGCTCTTTCCTACAAGCTAAGCCTCTTCCACAGAGGACCAAGGCTGGCACCTCCTGCACTGGAGACCGCGATCTGAGCATTACGGCTTGTACTAAGGGGGTGAGTGATCTTCTGCAATCCCCCCATCCTTCCTCTAATCCTGCTGCCTCTCCATCACAGGCTTCCGCCTGCTCCCTAGGCCATGTTTCCCACACCTTCTCTGCCTTGGATAAGGAGATGGCTGATATTTTCCTCAGTTAAAATAGTGGTGTGGACCCTGATCTGGATAGCCCTGAGGGATCTCCAGCACCCCCACTTATCCAACCGCGTATTTGGGGGACACAGTCCTTATTGCCCGTTTTGCTGATCTGTTACAACGGGAATTGGATAAGGGTACTAATAAATTAGCGGTGTATTTAAAGCAGGACTTCCAGGAATTAGGCCAAGGTTTGTATAGTATTGAATCTAAAGTAGACGCAACTGTCTATAATGTGTCTCAAAATTCTAACATGATTACTGAGCTACAGGACCGACTGGAAGAAACTTACACTAAAATGGATGATCTGGAAAATGCTACAATTTTCGTATCCATGGACTCCCAGAATTGGTGAAGGATCTTACTACCCCTGCTCAGTCTCTTATGCGACCTGCAGTGCCAGAGATAGATGACCTCCACATGTAAATTGACTGCATCCACAGGGCCCAGGGGCTCCTAGAGACGTTATCGTCAAACCACACTTTTTACGGGTTAAGGAAGCGGTCATGAAATATGCTAGAGAAAATCCTGTCATGGAACTAGCTGGGTACAAAATTCAAATCTTTGCGGATATCTCTTCAACTAGCATCCATAAAAGAATAGCCTTCAAACCACTACTTTCCTCCTTGGTACAGCAGGACATTCACTATCGTTGAGCTTATTCATTTTGGCTTCAATTTACCTACAACGGTAAACCCTACGCTTTTTCCACACTTCAAGAATGAGAAAAGATCTTGCTCCAACTGGGCTTCATTTCGACTCTCTCTGGTACACGGCGCTTTCATGTTAACCCAGTCTTTCTTCCGGGTTCCAAATCTTTGGTCGCTTGAATGGCCAGGCTGTGGTGGCATCACTCCCGTGCATACACACCGGAGTCACTTTGCTGCGGCATGCAGAGCGGCCCATAAATGCGGTCTGAGCTGTGCACGTGCAGCTAAAATTGCATTACTTGCTGACAGGTGGGTAATTTACGACAAAAGAGACCTCTAGGGTCTCTTCTGTGATAAAAACCCTGCCTGTCAGTGGCTTTTTCCAAAATACAGTTTACTACCAATTTAAGGAACAGGCCTATTCTGCCACTTCTTTCCTACATGTAAAAATCAGTATTTTTTGCTAGAAAATTACTTAGAACCTCCAAACATTATGTATTTTTTAGCAGAGGCCCTAGAGAATATGGCAGTCATTGCAATTTTTTATGTCACAAGGCATTTGCACAGTGGTTTCTCAAACGCAATGTTTTTGGAAAAAATACATCTTAATGAATTTAAACAAAAACACACAACATATAACACATTTTTTTTGTCAAATACAAATTATGATGTTTCGCCGAGTAAATAGATACCTAACATGTCACGCTTTAAAATTGTGCACACTAGTGGAATGGCACCAAACTATGGTACTTAAAAATATCCACAGGCAACGATTTAAATTTTTTTTACTGTTACCAGTTTAGCATTACAGAAGAGGTCTATTGCTAGAATTATTGTTCTTGCTATAACATTCATGGCGATACCTCACATGTGTAGTGCGAACACTGTATACATATGCGGGTGTGACCTACATATGCATTCACCACTAAGCAGGGGGGGGTATGGGGGTCCTTTAAAAATCTTTAGAAATATTATTTATCTTATTACTGTTTTTATTTTTATACTGTCCCTATAATTTTTTTAATCACTTTTATTGCTATCACAAAAATGAAAAAATCCCTTGTGATAACAATAAGGCATGACAGGTCCTCTTTATGGAGAGACCCCACATCTCTCCTCTACAATGGAAAGCATTAGATCAAAAGCATCAGATCTCGCTGCTTCTAAAAGTGATCCAGTGGCTAATCAGCTGCTCAGATCACTTTTAGCAGAAAGAGCAGTGGCTGAGGAAAATTTTAATACTGGGGTTATGGCATCCAGCTTCAGCCATAGCCCCGATAAACCAATTCAAAACCACAACGTACATTTACCATTAGGCGGTCAAAAAAACTTTTGCAGATCAAAGTAGATGAACATCAGATGGGTCAAAAAAATCATAGTGTGTCTAGCTCCAGCAGAATACAATACATGTGGTGAATGAAGGCTAGAGCATGAAGAAGAAGGGTGGGACTAACGACCTATACCATTCCCTAGCTACAGAGGGAAGTAGGCATAAATTTATTAAAGCAAACAAACAGACAATGCATATGTAACATGATAGTTAGGGTCCTGCATTTATTTATGAATGAAAGCTACTACTGTAGAAAAAAAAATTGCCACTTAACTCTTAGTGAGCCCTCTGGCCCAGTTACGTTGGGAGTTCCACTTTTATTGGACATCCATCCACGTAACCTATTTAGGTACCAAAATTACCCCCCTCTTTAGATAAGGTTTTTGAGGCAAGCTTTCCACCTTTATTATGTACAATCAAAGAGGATCTTCAGGGTTGGCATACCTACACATATATCTGGTTTGGAAGGATGGCCATTTTGAAGGTGATGGTCTTGCCTAGAGTACTTTACCTCCTCCAGACCCTTCTAATATCAGATGAGTTTTTGAAGGCACTGCGAAGAGAATTCTTTACTGTGTATGGACACAATTCCACCCTCATTGTCACTCACACTTATCTTTCAATGCCTGAGCAGTATGGTGGTATCATATTTCCAGACCCATTGAAATATCACAAAACAATCCAACTATCCCGCATAATTGCCTGATGTAGAGATCACAAACTTAAACAATGGGTCACTCTAGAACAATCTTCCACAGATATTCTACTTTGTTGCCTCCCTTGGTTTTGCTGGTCTTACATGTCAGACCTTCAGATCCAACAACCATCCATACCGTCATGGCTGCAAACAGTTCTGATAAAATAATTCCACAATCTTCCCTTCTTTAACTAGTTATATGGGAACCACGAATTCCACCTGGAATCTCTGACAGGCGTT